>NW_019722431.1:1182719-1186160 GCF_002891405.2 Cryptotermes secundus | reverse complement strand
TTTTGGTCCGAAGACGCCAACGTCCCTACAGACAACAGTAGCAGCAGAAGCACATCTAGCAGAGGGGCAATTTTTACTAACAAAACAGACATTGAACATAGGAGTGTCTCGGATATATCGAACAGGGACCCGAAGGCCAACAATTTCCAAAGCAGAATGGCAAAGTATAGAACCACGATAAACGTGAACAAGGAAGAGCGCATCANAATAACTTATAATTATAACAGTGATAATAATTTCATTATCATTAAACTAAGTGTTATTACGAATTGAGGAATGAAACATAAATATTTAATTAAGAAATGAATAGTATAGATTTTCAGAGGATAATAATAATATACGTAATTCATTTTGTTTTACTGGACATGCAAATAATAAAAATACTACTACTACTACTACTAATAATAATAATAATAATAATAATAATAAAGGGGGTGGAGAGGAGGAAAATGTCGCTGTGCCGTATCAGAACTGCACAGTAGCCTATCGGGTGGCGTAAGGACGTGGCTTCGGGTACATGATACGGCCCAGGTCATCTGGTGTGAGATAACCTCAACAGGAAAGGCTGCCACCGAAAAGAAAACCATAAATAGTCCCCAAAACACCGGAAATCGCTGTTCACTTCTCCAGCGATTCACAGAATTAGTGCACCGTCACATGACACGCTTCCGCTCGTCTGGAGAGAAGGATGCCCCATAGCAATTTTGGGTAGCGTAACGTAACGTAACATAAACAGCACCGAGCAAAGGACAATTTCTGAGCCGCTTGCGTCGCCCCAAATCGTTCATCATCGTGTATCATACAGGACTGGAAATTTATATTGACCGCTTTAATTAATTTCTAACGGCTCTAACAATCCTGAAGATAGAGGCAGCAGTTTCCTCCGAAACAACACTAAACAACTACTACACTAGACGGGATCATAATCTACAAGGTCACAATATAAAGTAATATGTGATGATTTTACCTGTGTGCAAATTTAGTCATTTTAATACGGTTTTCAAGGGTGTAAAGACCCTGAAGATGGAGGCAGTAGGTTCATCTGAAACACAGGTAAGGACCTGTGAGATTAAACCATGTCATAATTCAGAAACCCGCAATCTAAAATGAAGGTTCTTTGGGCGACAAAAGTAAGGATTAATGTATTATCTTCAAGACGCAGTGCAGTCTGGTAGATGGGTACCAATATTTCCGAGGAACTTCCTTCAGGGCATAAGAGCACACAGATAAAAAAAAGTCGTTACCGTGTTAACAAAAGCCCGACAACCAGTTCTCCATACTGAAGGTAATTATGGAAACTAGCAAAGGTAAAGGTAAATTTGTCCCTGTGCTCATTAATTAAGGACTATACCATGAAGGCATGGGGAGTGGAGGTATAGCTCCACCATTCTTCACATCGGCACTAGATGGAAGTGAGTGGTCAGCTTCACGTTCAGGCTATTTTACCCCCGGTACCCGTTGGTTAAGAGGCTGGGTAGGCCACAAAGCCGGTCTAGACGCTGTGGTGAAAAGAAAAGAATGACCATTCATCATATTAACGCCAGAAACTCATTCCTTCGTTACATACGTGTATAGTACAGAAAATAAGGAATTTAATATTTAGTTACATTATTCTACGCTAAGTCAAGATATGAACTTACTCTGCTGGTGGTAGGAAAAGGGCTGGAGGAGACACTAAATTAGTGTCGGCAGACTGTGTTTTGGTGGAAGGACAGACAATAGCTTTCCATATGTATATACCAGCTCTTTTACAAATAGGATCTGAGCGATATGAGGTTCTCAAAGCGATGACTATGACGAGATATTCCTTATGGGACATAAGGTCATGCAGTCCAGTGAAAGTCAATCAACATATCAACTGTATTGTCAGGGTCGACGAATAAGAAAAAAAACGCAAAAAGCAGAGCCTGTTTCATGCTGGTTTCTTGCTTGGCTGACTCTTTGACCCTGAAGAAGTAATCAATATGTGCTTCCGAAACGTCGTAACTGCCAAACGCTATATCCAAGAACACAGAAATGTTCTGGATTCAAGAACCCCAATCCCAAGTGTGGTGATCTTCACCTAAAGAATGTTATCGCTTCCCCTCGCAGATAAAGGCGAAGAATTGTCCATCTCCTTAATTAATTAAGGCCATTCCATGAAAACGTATGGAGGAGTGGAGGTATAAATCCACTATCTTCACCTCGGTACTAGATGAGGTGAGTGCTCAGCTTCACACTCCTAGTATTCATTGTATAGGAGGGTGGGTGGGCCCCAGAGGTGGTCAGGATGCTGCGGAGCAGAGTAAGGTTTCTTACCCCTGCTGGGAATCGAACCGCGGTCGTCAAACCCGTAGCTATACCGGCTGAGCCATCCCATCTCTCGCTTGCCCTTACAGCCGTTCCAGCTGTAACGTGAAGAACAAAGAGACCCACTTCAAAATATTTTCAAGCATGTACAGATTTCTCACCCGTGTGTACCTAGTTACCATGGCAACGTGAACAGAATAGCCTCATTATCAGGTGGTGTATAACCATTCTTTTTACAAGCCTTAATGAATTGGTGGACTTCACCAACACCATTATTTCATGCACGTACAAAATTATGTTTTTTTGTTGATGATGAATGTGGCAAAGTTCAAATATTTGAGAACGACAGTAACAAATCAAAATTTGATTCAGGAGGAAATTAAGAGCAGATTGAATTCGGATAATGCTACCATTCAGTCCAGAACCTTTTGTCTTCTCGTCTGCTGTCTGAAAGCGTAAAAATCAGAATATACAAAACCATAATTTTGCCTGTGGTTCTCTGGCATGAAGGGAGGAACACGTACTGAAAGTGTTTGAGAACAGGATGTTGATAATATTCGCACCGAAAGGAGATGAAGTGACAGGAAGTTGGAAAAACTTCATAATGAGGAGCTTCATAACCTGTACTCTTCGTCAAGTATAATTAGAATGATTATGTCATGGAGGATGAGAAGGACAGGGTATGTAGCACGAATGAGGACGAAGAGGAACGCGTACAGGATTTTAAAGGGAAAGCCAGAAGGAAAGAGACCACTAGGAAGATCAGGACATAGATGGATGGATAATATTGAAATGGACCTTAGAGATATAGGATGGGGATAATACACATTCCTCGCCGTCCAGTCCGTAGTCTGGCCACTGTGCCCACCGCGCCACCCTAGCTCCAGCTATCAATAGCGTCGTTAAACAACCTGAGAGCATAATTACTTACTTACTCATGGAGCTGAGCCCTTCTTGAGGAGCCGCCAATTCTGCAGCTACTCAAGAATTACCCAGCATTTTATGGAACCCGCAGGTTCATCACCGTGTTCACAAGAGCCCTCCACTGGTCTCTATCCTGATCCAGATCAATCCAATCCACACCATGCCATCCTATCTCTCTAAGATCCATTTTAATATTGTTCACCCACCTACGCGTTGGTCTTCCTAGTG
>NW_019722431.1:1160115-1181845 GCF_002891405.2 Cryptotermes secundus | reverse complement strand
TCCCCCGATAATTACTACAGTCAGTTTTATCACCCTTCTTGTGAACTGGTACAATAGTAGACTCCTTCCACTGATCAGGCAATTTTTCCTTATGCCAAATAGAAGTAATTAGATTGTGGATCTTAGAACGTAATATTTCGCCTCCTGCTTGAATAAGTTCTGCCGGAATTTGATCACTACCTGGCGATTTATAGCGTTTCAATTTTGCAATAGCACTTTCAACCTCAAAAGGGCTAGGATCAGGTATTAAGGGTTCAGCTGTATGGATTTCTGTCTGCCTAACATCACTGACCCCATGTACATTCAATAACAGAGAAGTAGTTCCTCCACCTATTCAATATGTTGTGGGAATCTGCAAGCAGATCACAGTTCTCATCCTTCACTAAGTTACTGCTAGGCTGGTAACCCCTTTTAAAGTCATTTATTCCGCTATCCAGGTCTCTAATATTCTTGTTCTTACTGTTCATTGCAAGCTCATCAATTTTGTCTTTCAGATATTCCCTCTTTTTGTTCCTGAAATGCCTGCTGGTTTCACGTCTTATATTGTTTAGATTATCCCCATTTAACTCGCTTGGATCCTGTAACCACTGCAATTTGGCATAATAGTAATAACAATAAATAATTATGAATCACGAAATGAAACTTGGCAGCATGTGTACTTTGCGACATTTCCCTACGTCTGTGTCCCTGCTGTCATGCCGACCGCAGCGTTCGAGGATATGGAGCTACATGCGGAGCGAAGTCAGTTTCAACTTAATCTGTAACCCAACTGTCTCCACACCTACCGAGTTATATGCTCACCAAGTTTCGATTTCAACGGCAAGTTATTGCGTGATTTAGAGTTATTAATTTTGGCCTCCTCCGAATGAATCACCCTGTATATTAATTACAACAGGACCGAGCGTGCTAGGAAGTTTGAAGTGGGAGTGCTTCCATAAAGCACAGTACTTTGGCACGATCTAAGCAAGACTCTGCACTATGGAATTAGTTGTTGCTTTATTTATACACGATTATCAGGCAGAGCATTAACAGTCAGCAGATAACGGGGGAATGTGGGTCATCAGGAGATGGGCTAGATGGCGCATGTCAGCTGTGAATTAGGATCGGAAGGGAGGAAGTGATAAGGGAAGCAAGGAAGATGAAAGGGACTTACTTGTATGTAAGTTGTGGGCCATAAAAACCGGCCCCCGCACTGCGACCTTCAATGATCTATTGTGCCTAAAGGACTTACGGAGGTGAGCCCTTCTTGAGGAGAAGGCAAATCTGCAGCTACACAAGAATTTCACAATATTTTATGGAACCCGAAGGTTCATTACCATGTTCACAAGAGGGCTCCACTGGTCCTGAGCCAGATCAATCCAATCCATCCCATCCTATCTCTCTCAGATCCATAGATCCATTTTAATATTGTTCACCCACCTAGGCCTTGGTTTTCCCAGTGGTCTCTTTCCTTGTGGCTTTCCCACCATTATCCTATATGCATCCCTCTTCTCCCCCATTCGTGCTACATGCCCTGCCCAGCTCACCCTCCTTATTGAGAAAGGGACAGAAATACGAAAATACGAAAAAGAGAGAACTCAGCGAATACAAGAAGACGAAATACGTAAGAAAAAGGGAGGAATAATGTAGGAAGAAATAAATCAAGGACGCTAAAGAGAAAGAGAATGAACGAGAGAAGATAATAAAGAAAGAAAGGAATAACGAAACAGAATAAGAAGGAAGGGAGCAAGAGAAAGGAAAGAAGGAACGACAGAATCAAGAAAGCAAGAATGATATATGTAAATGAAGAAGAGTGGGAGGAAAAAGGAAAGACGTATGAAAGAAAGAAGGAAAGAATAAAAAAGGAAAAGAGAAAGGAGGAAGTCGTGAAGAAAGCAATTAAAAATAGAGAGCAAAAGGAAGACAGAAAGTAATGAATGAGGAGCGTAATGAAGTGACCAAAAGAGGGAGAGGATGGAAGGCAATAAGAGGAAAAAGGGAAGATCTAAAGAAAGCAGAAAATATGAAATGGAGGGAGAAACAAGAGGATAGTTAGATAAACAACTAAAAAAGGAAACAAACAAGGAAGTGAAGAAGGAGAAGAAAATTGTCTTTTGTGATGTGACGCCGTGCTGCCCGGTTGACGTTTACAAACTTTCGGAGGAGCGTGGTGACTCCGTCTTCAGGACAGATGAGTAATCCGAGCACTCTACTTAGCTTACTCTTCAGTCCTGAAGAGTACTACGTACTCCTGAAACGTCGACGAACTTTTACCAAACTACGCGGCGTCATACACCAGACGACAATAATCTTTACAGTAACCTCCGTGAGAAATTCAGATGCTAAACAAATTTAAGATTTCTTGATTATTTCAATTTGGCATAACAATCTTGTTATTGTTTTACCTTAGGTCAACGAATTATTAGATAATATTGGAATATTCTTATCTCTTATCTCTTTCCCCCTGCCTTCCCCTCCTCTCCCCCGCAGTTCCAGCTGTGCCATTCACCTGTGTGAACCTCGACCTTATCAATAAGTTTCATTATGATATTACAGAAACGTGCTGCGCTCCCCGATGTACGAACTCCATGTCGAGTCATTTTCACGTTAACGGAACTGGTAAGCCCTCCCCAGTGTTCTGCACTACACAGGCAACAGCGTTCGAGCTTATCAGCCATCTTCAGCGCCAATTGGACCGCAGTTTCTTTGTAATCACCGTCAGTTGCATCATTTCCGGCATGTCCTGTACCTTTTTCCTTTTAGGAGCCACGGGCTACGGGCTGGACCACCGGAATTCGATTCCCAGCAGGGCAAGAAATGTTTCTATTCTCCACAGCGCCAAGACAGTCTCTGGGGCCCATCCAGCCTCCTATCCAGTGGGTACCGGGTCCTCCTTCCCCAGGAGTAAAACGGCTGGAACGTGTAGTAACTGGAACTTAACGTTATGAATAATTTGCCCATACTATATAACCTACTTCTCATTGCTATAAGCACAGTATTTTTTTTTAATTCGCTTAGTGGGGGGTGGAGTCCAGCTGGGTCCACTCGGCACGGCGGCCACTGAATGGCCTCTTGTACCTGCTCCGGGTGATTATGATGATGGAGAATTTGGTGGAATGAAGATTGGCAGGGGAAACAGAAGTACTCGGAGAAAACATGCCCCAGCGCCACTTAGTCCACCACAAATCCCACTTGACCAGACCCCAAGCTCGAAACCGGGCCGCCGCGGTGGGAAGCCAGCGACTAACCGCTTGATCTATGGCGCGGCCTAGTTTCTGACTAACTCTGGTATGCTGTCCACAAAAATTACAACGAAATAAAAAAGCATATTTTTTTTGTAATATTCTGTTCTTCATATGCAACCAGTGTGAACACACATAACACTTACTGACATTTGGAATGACTTTCATTTAAAGGACAATGTAGTTGATTCGTTAATTACATATAGTAAATGCTCGTTATAACGGAGGGCAAGGTGCCCCTTATCATCGATGTGTATTATAAGCGAGTGATGGTGTATTCACGAAGTACAGCATAGCTTACAGGAAATGTACGCAATATATGTACATAATAACACCGAACGTGATTATACAAGGGTCTTTATATCGAAATTCTTTTATATTTTAAATAATTTTCTAACGACGAAACCTTCTTAGTGCCTCAAGTATTCTAAAAATCTACAATTGTACACAGCAAGATTCTGTCCGTTATATTCCGTCCGGTTACGATGATGCATTTTCTCAAATTACGGTTTAAAATTATTACGGGCCTAAAGTAAAGTAAAGTTATCTCTGTAACAGGCCATGGAGTCCCATAGGGCTGTGAGACGTCGAGGCTCCCACATTTTCCAGACAATCGGTTCACAGATGGCGGTAAGGTTGTCAGCCTTACGCACCGGCCGCCCTTTAACCCCAGGAAGATTCCTGGTACTGTTAGAGGCTGAGTCGACCCCAGGGCCGTAGTGTGGCTGAAAGGATTAGGTCAATTAAAAAAAAAACCTCATTGGGATTCGATCCCGCGAACTTCCGGCTTGTAGTATAGTGCCCCCTATTACGGGCCTATGGAAAGTAAGGAACATGGAGAACTGAAAACAAACTTGCTGTTTTGACACCAGCTACTCAAAACTGTGACGTCATGGAAAACTTTTGTGTCCAGACTTAGGATCACAATTAACTGAGAACGCCAGTGTTCTCCCGCGTTCTCAGAACCTCTGTGGGCCGCGTAACCGCTGGTGAAGACAGAGCTCCTCGTTAAAATGGCAGTGATAACAGCTGCAAAATTAGACCGTGCGTGTTTGTATGAAGCGATTTAGTCACGTCGTATTTCTCCCCTACATCAAATAATTATTGAATAATTGCTTTACATATCTATTTATTTTATTTTTTACGTCGATCTCGGCCTATTCATGAAATTTTGCGGACAGACATGCAGAACAATAGTCATTCACACATCCCTTATCTCATGTTGCACATACTTTGGCAGCGGATGTGC
The DNA here is from genome assembly GCF_002891405.2 of Cryptotermes secundus. Lineage (NCBI taxonomy): Eukaryota > Metazoa > Arthropoda > Insecta > Blattodea > Kalotermitidae > Cryptotermes > Cryptotermes secundus. Next base: position 1,177,375 of record NW_019722431.1, on the reverse strand, counting down.
TCCTGTCTGACTAATATTTACTCTTCTAAGCGAGCATTGAACTTAGTGTGAGCGATGCAAAGACCCTCTCTAAGTACTTGTTTATGTTCTCTACACGTGGAGCCTAGATGGCGTCTGTAACCTCGAAATCAGCTGATCACGTAGGATGGAAAAAGTAAACAAAAAACACAAACTACTTAAAAACAGTTCGTAATTATTCTTCTCAGAAATAAAGAGTTCTCCAACTGCGACTCGCTTTATTATGTGAGTAGCCCATCTATCCAGCGCTGTCAGTGCGTTGTGAAGTACAGTTCTATTTATCTATGGCTGTACAGCCCTTGTGGACCTTGGACGATTTTTCAGTTTCTTAATCCATACACAGTCGGTAGGACTCTTCGCAAGAAGGATCGGCCCGTCGCACCGCTACCTACGCACATGACAACACAAACACAGAACAAACGCACAGAGACAACCATGCCTCGAGTGGGATTCGAACTCACGACACCAGTGTTTGAACGGGCCAAGATGGTTCATGCTTTAGACCGCGCGGCCACTGATCGGCTAAAGTACAATTAGGAACTATAATATGTCGATCTTAATCACATTAATGTAAACTTCAGCGGACAGAGTGTGCTGTGTGGTCAGCGCAACGAATCCCCACGGCCGTTAATTTCGGTTTTATAGAGCGGAGCCGCTACTTTTCCATTCAAGTTGCTCCTTAATTATCCTTACGAGGCTTAGTGGACCCCGTTTCAGACCCACTACTTTTCAGAAGATCTGGTAGCGCCGGCAATCGAACCCGGGACCTCAGGGTCTATAGCCAGGAACTGTGACCACTAGGCCACAGAGGCGGTCCTGGAGTAGAGGTATAGCTCTACCATTCTTAGCTCGGCAGTAAAGGAGGATTAATTCATTATGTGAATAGGGAGCAGGATAATTCTTGAGAAATTAACAGTCGCTCATCCAATCAAGAAATTACACGCCTTTTGTGGAAACCGAAGATTCACTGCCGTATTCACAAAAGCGCACGCTTGAGCCAGATAAACACAGGCCACGCCCTCACGCCCAGTTCCTTTCTTGTGATGAAGAGGAATAAAAGCCTTTCTATTTTGCATATCTAACTCTCTCTGATGTTCATTTCTTGCACACATAAATTCACTCTTGCTGAGTCAGAAACTGCTTTTCCTTATGTTTACTTACGCATTTTCCGTACTGAATGAAACATGTCGTGGCGTATGGAGCCGTTGCTAGGCAGAAACCTCGAAACAAACAAGGAGCACAGCCGTTGTTATGCAGTAGGCGAATAAACAAACTGAGCAACGGCTCGGTTAAAAACGTTGCCGCGGCAACAAATACACACGCGTCGAATCAAGGAGCGCAGGTGATTAGTTCTTGCCAGAACTTCTTGTTTTCACTTCGTGTAATGAACAAGTTCGGTTCTGAAGTGCTCATGGAGTTTTCCTCTGGAAACTTTATGGAAAATTGCAGAACGTTAGGAACAGAAAACAAGGAAAAGTAGGAGCGCGCAGTTGTTGAGGGTCCCTTGCCAAACGTAGCCCCCGGCACAATGGAGGCGGCCCTTGAGACGCCTAGCACCGCGGTGCGTGCCTTCTGCGGGTCTCTTCCGTCGCGCACTTACCGGCACTGTCGGTACTAACAATACGGTAGGCCGCACACCGGCATGCGTCAAGAAATGTAACAGTCAAGGCATGATGTCTGCGACATGACGCAAAGAAAGGAGCACACTTGAATGAGATTATGAAAACCGCCGCACACCGGTCTGAGTCATTATGCTGACGTCAACTTCAAGGTGCAGACACGTGCGTCAAGACTCAGACATCAGTACTCGAGGAGTGAGTGAACACGAGTGAAGAGCATGACGTCATGTCAACTAGAGAAGATGTGATAAATCGCAGACACGTCCTACTTCGGTGTGCGGACTCGAGTCTGAATCACGAATGAAGCAAGACTGCCTTTTTTGCCTCATGTCTTGATGTTTGTCTTGACGTAGTTGGTGTGCGGCCGCCCTACAGCTCTATAACGTCGGATAGTAGAATGATTCACGAATAATGAAGTGGAAAGAATTTGGAAGGAAGCATTCGTGGAATCCTATAGGATAGGGTGGCGTAGACTGGATTGATCTGGCTCAGGATAGGAACCAGTGGAAGGGTCTTGTGAACACGGTAACATTTGAGGTTTTCACGGCGGTGACTTCTGGGAAAGCAGTCTTCTGGGATGTGGCACCGTGTAGATGTGGTGTTGACCGACGTTTCGGAGGAACGCATTGCCTCCATCTTCAGGGTAGAAGGAAAAATAAGAAAATCCGCAAGCGAAGAGACCGTGAGGCGATACCTTCCTCCGAAACGTCGGTTAACACCACATCTACACGGTGCCACATCCCAGAAGTCTGCGTTCTTCACGGTAATGAAATGTTGCGAAACTCCACTGTGGCTGCTTGATTCAGCTCCTGAGAACTGGGTTCCAGCCCCAGAGCTGGTGCGGGCGCGTAACCGGCGGTACGATGCATGCATACCTATTCCGACAACCGGAACGCCACCGTCCAGCCCCGTGCTGTAGTGAGTCACTCAGTCGCACATATGTTAATTTAAATAAGAGCCGTAAGTGGACACCGGGGGTTGGGAAGCGGGTAAGGGAGGGGGGTCTCAGGTGCATGCCCTGCGACCGTGCATGAAAACAGCGACGGGTACCACAGATGAAGCTGTAGGAGCATACTGTACCTGTCCCTAACGGTTGCTCCTGCAGACACACTTGCTTAGCAACAAATAATTCTGCTTGCACGACCTGTCCGGTGCATGCCCAACCCCTGTTTTCAGGGGAGGAATTGTACGGCGTTGGGGTGTAAACTGTTGCAGATGTGAGAAAAAGAATGGGCATACAAATGGGGAAAGAAGTGGCCAAAATGGAAGGGAGGGGGGGAAGACAAAATAAAATGAAAAGAATATCGAATGTGGGAATGACACCTGTAGTCTGAGAGATGGTTACCAAAGTTTCGGGGGAACGTGCTGTCTCCATCATCAGAGTAGAAAATTAAGTCTCAATCTGTGTTCCTCCCTTAATGTCAGAGTTTCTCACCCATACAGAACCAGATGCAAAATTATAGTTTTGTATATTCTAATTTTTATGTTTTTAGACAGCAGACGAGAAGACAAAAGGTTCTGATCTGAATGGGATCAAGCATTACCCGAGTTCTATCTCCTCTTAATTTCCTCCTAAATCGAAATCACATTTTCTAAGCCTTTGTGTCAGAAACCGCAAGCTACACTTAGCAGTTACTGGCCGCCGCGGGGGCACGTGTACCGACAATACGACTACTGGTTTCCTGCCACGGCAGACATTCCCCTTGGCTTAAGATCTGCGCTATGAAAGCAGACGGCCTGGGGCTACACTAGGCGTATCCTACACCTCAGAACTACAAGAAGGCGAGTGTTCAGATTCACGCTCCAGTTGTTTTTAACCCGCGAACAGAGGCCGAAGTGCCCATTGCGCAAGAGCTTATGTGTCAGCCGGGGCAGATAAAGAACTGCACACACTAGCGCCTAGGTTTCCACATCTGGAGATCAGGGTAGGCCGTGTCGAATATTGCAGCTGCCATCTTCAGGGTTAATTACTTTTAGAATGGTTTCAGCACTCTTATATGCATAAAATTTGGCACTGTGTCAGAGGTAAACCATGAAGACGTATGGGGAAGTGGATGTATATATCCACGTATTCTTGATATCGGCACTAGTCGTAGGAGAGTGGTCAGCTTCACACCCCAGCCGCTTTTCTCCGGAGACAGAGCTCACGACACCCATTGTATAGGGGCTTGGTACGCCGCAGAACCGGTCTAGACGACGTGGAATCAGAGATGAGGAAGGCAACTAAAAAGTTTGCCGAAACGTCGGGAAACCATCGTCATGTGATAGGGCTTAATCCACACATCGCATTATGTTATATTATAGTTTGACGCAACAACAGAAAAGCTATGTTTTCTATGTAGTTCGTGCCGAAATGTTATAGCCAAGGGACAAAGTCAATTCAGTTTAGTTCTGCACGAGAGGATGTGAAGAGAGGACCTGAGTGCGTGAAGCTGAAGAATCTCCACTGTTAGAAGCCGTTGCCAGTGAACGGCTGGTGAAGACAAAGCAGGCTGGAGAAAGGTTTAGCGGGTGCTGTGGTGATTTGCGAATTTAAGATCATACTCTTGAAAGTCACTGCCGTGAGAACCTCAAATCCAACTGCAATTCGAAATCAACCGACGTTTCGGAGGAATATGTCATCTCCATTTTCAGGATCGAAGAATAAACCAAGCAAGATGAAGGCGACACGTTCCTCCGAAACGTCGGCTGACTTCCAACGGGCTACATGGCGTATCTCCCAGAAGATAGAACAGTTCATAACCACCGCTATGAGAACCTCGGATCCTACAGGCAATTAAATTCAGTCAAGAACAGTTGGTGTCAGTTTACTTGAGTGCGGGGCACAGGTTTCTCCCCGGCACCCAATCCTGTCCGACCCCTGCAAGGGCATGCAGAGATCTAGTTGCGTCACGGCCGGATTAAGAAGGAAGTAGCGCTGCATCTTCCTTGCTGGATTAAGCAGCAGCTGTTTTTAACGTATGGGGGAGTGCATGTACAGATCTACATTTTCTTGACCTCGGCACTCGCTGAAGGTGAGGGTCAGCTTCATGCCCCGGCTCCTTTACCCCGGTACTCATTGGATACGAGATTGGGTGGAACCCAGAGCCACTGTGGACGACATGGAGAAAAGAAAATTCTTGACCCTACCAGGACCCGAACTCCGACCCCTCAGTCGTCGAGCCCGTAGTCAATCGCTATACCGACTACGCTATCCCGGCTCCTGATCAAATAACATAGCGTTAACTATTTAAACTATTAAAATAAGTTGATCAGGATTTTACCATGGATTGTTACGAGTTACGATTCGACCAAACGGAACATTGCAACATGGCGGGAGTGCGAAAATTCGGAGCGTGATTCTAAAGGGCGCTAAATCCGGAAAAAGTTTAAGTCCAGGAGTCGTAGGTTGTTGCACGATTGTACTTGGTAAGCGTATAGCGCCGACGTGATCCCCACCAAACACGGTACAGCTTTCCGTGGCCGCATTATACGTCTACGGATGAGACGCCCACTTTGTGTAAGAAGTGAGTGTACTAATAGAAATTTTAAAACGGACAGAAGATCGATACTTCAAAGGAGATCTATTTATTCTTTTTTTGTTATTTTCGGTAATTGGAACGCGTCTTCTTTTTCTATTTTGAAATTGGGCCTCGTCGGAAACTCGGCCCTAGTCTGCAGTTGCACGCTGAATGTGTTGGCCCTCTAATTAAATAATGCGCCACGCTACGTCACGTTGCCTGATCGGCACTTGTTCTTTTCCAGCCACTTTATCTGCCTGCAAGAGCGGCGTAAGTAACGGCGAACTGCCTCTACCAGTAATTATATTTGTTTACGTTACTTATTTAACGAATCTGTCACTAGTCGGGACAGCTCAGTCGGCACTGCCACTAGGCTAGGGGTTGTACGGCCGGGGTTCGATTCCTGTCAGAGGAAAGAGTTTTCTTTCTATGCCACAGCGTTCAGACAGGCTCTTGGGTTTACCCAGACTCCAACCCAATGAGTACCAGGGGGCTCTTCCCCCAAAATAAAGCGACTGGGGCGTGAATATGACCGCTCACCTCCATCTAGTGCCGAGGTAAAGAATGTTAGAGCTATACCTCCACTCCCACATACGTCTCCAAGACATAGTGCTTAATTAAACATAGGGACAGTTATGATTTCGCATTGGGCCTCCATCTGGTACCCCGAAGATGGAGGCAGCAAGCTTGTGCGAAAAGTTGGTGCCCGACACATCCCAAAGGTGCGTAATCGTGTTGAAAACATGGAGATGTGACACTCTTGCTGTACGAGACGTGGCCCGACCCTCTAATCAGCATGCGATGGGTTACAGAGTTCCTCGCCATAGCCCAGAACTCGCGCGGAACATCCGAAAGTTTCGAGACAGGAAGAAAAGAAACACGAACGAGTGTGAAGGGAGGAGAACAAGGGCAAGAAGAAACAGACAAAGCAGGGAAAGTACAGATAAAGTTGTCCCTGTGCTTAACTAATTAAGCATTACGGCGCGAAGGCGTATGGGAGGAGTGGATGTATAGATCCAAGTTTTCTTGACCTCGGCGATAGTTGGTGTTCAGTCAGCTTCACGCTCCGGCCGCGTTAACTTCCCGCATTGGACATAAGGCTGTGTCGGCCCCAGTTCCGGTCTGGACGACGTGGAGAGGAGAAAACTGGAAAATAGGAAAGGGAGGGAATAGAATCAGTGAGAAAGTGTCCACCGTCTCGCACATGCGCCATGACTACATTTCGCTGCCTAGCTTGTTCGGTGCCTATCGCTATACCTTCTGCACTTGCTATCTCTTACTTCCTTATCGAGCCTTCCGACTCATCGCTCCGTGTGTCTCTGTGTTTATCCAAGCCTTCCTATTAATCTCTTGTTTATTCCGACCGCGTTCCAGTGTTCCTACTTAACTTTCCACCCAGCTGTATCAGCAGCCTTTCAGCGTCTCTGAAAATTTGTCGGATATTACAGCCAAGTCAGTCAGCTGTAGGCACGGCGATGACATGTGGAACACAAACAGCTGCGGCTTTCAGCTGATAAACTGAACCATTCTCACGGCTATACTGTGTTCTCAGTTATGACACCGTGTAGTCTGATACTTTCGGAAGAACGTGTAGCGTTCGTCTTCATGCTAAAGGCAAAGTTATTCCTGTGCTTACTTCGTTAAGCACCACTCCATGAAGACATGAGTAGGAGTGCAGATAAAGCTCCACCATTCTTGACTTAGGCACTAGATCGNCCCATTGTATAGGAGAATCGTTGGCAAAATATTTAACCCGCCAGGGTTCGAACCCCGATTCCTCAGTCTAGCCCGTAGCCTGGTCGCTATACCGACTGAGCTCTTCCGTTTGAATTCATCATCGAAGTGTAATCAGAAGCAAGTACGTTCCTCCGAAACGTCGGTAAGCTTCTACTAGACGGAGTCACCAGATAACAGCATTCTTCAAAACATATGTATCTTCTTTTTACAAAAACAGGACACGAATCGTGTGGAATTTCTTGGATAGCTTCTCAAGAGGTACTGTCCCTGCATTCGCCAGAAGAGACTGAGGAAAACTGTGGAATATATCAGCAAGAATAGACGTTAACAATCACGAGATTCGAACAGGAAGCCCAGTCGGTATAGCGACTGGCTACAGGCTGGACGGCCGGAGGGATCGGAGTTCAAGCCTCGGTAGAGACAATGTTTTTCTCGTGTTCACGTCGCCCAGACCGGTTCCAGGGGCCCACCCAGCATCCTATCCAATGGGTACCGAGGGGTCTTTCCCCCGCTATCTTGGCGTGAAGCTGGCCACTCACCTTCAACTTGTGCCGAGGTCCGCACGCCTTCACAGTGTGATGCTTAATTACTTAAGGACAGGGACAATTGTACCTTACATTTTCATTTCCCGGATACATAAGTGACGGTGCATAATGAATCTTCTTGTATTTTGTGTAGTACGTGTATCTCTACTGTTATTAACTCGGTAAGGGAGAGGCGAGGGATGACAAAATTGGCATTGTGAGCGCAGATGTGTCGCTAGGCGGAAGCTGTGCAGCCCTTGGTCCAATGAGCTACACACGTGCCGTTATATCTGGGCGCATTTGGACTTCCAACATTGTGAAATGTGCCCGGGACACAGCGCTCCGTGACCCGCTGGTCTCCTGCCGATTAGATGAAGGGTAAAATAGGGTGCTTCGAAAATGTATTCACTCTCATATACACGTATTTACGGTCCAAAACCTAATTCCTGTAACCATACATAGCCCAGTGGTCACTATATGTACCATCTGCTTTAACACACCAAAACTTCCAATTCTGCCCACCGAGTGTATTTGTGTGTTCCGTATGGTTCTCACAATAAATAGAGACTGTTTCCCTCAACAGCATTAACCGGCTGGGCTTTGTAGAGGAGAGGTAATGTGTTTTCTGTGAGGTACGGACTGGATATATATATATATATTAAATATTCAATTCATGAGCTGGGATAGCTCAGTTGGTATAGAGACGGGCTACATGCTGGACGGCCGGGGTTCGATTCCGGGTAGCGACAAGTTTTCTTTGTGCTCTCCACAGCGTCCAGACCGGCTTTGGGGTCAACCCAACCTCCTATACAATGGGTACCGGGGACTCTTTCCTCAGAGGTAAAGCGGACCAGTCACCTTTATGCTTGAGGGAAACAGCCCCGGTATCCATTGGAGACTGCGTGGGGACCAGGCTGTGTGTAATGAGGCTGTGGAGAAAAATATCTTGCCTCTGATGAGAATCGATCCCCAATCCTTTTGCACTTATGTTTACAGTTTCGTGCTACACGTTTAATCTCATTTTCACTTTAGTAATCGTAACAATATGCAGTAAAGTGTACACATCTGTGTTCTTGTAAAAGAGAGGCTCACATCACATTTCAGAAGACACAGCTGAACTTGTTTATGCAATCCCACAGTTTCTAACTCTGTTACTTCACTGGATGGAAAGCGTGGGGTTCTGTTGACACTCCGAGGTTCACATTCCGTGTTTTCACTAAGAATCATTCTGTGACATACTTTATCTCATTCAACCTCAACCAGTCTTCCTTAACCTTCTTACGACAGGAGCCACGACAGTTCATTCCGAATACGTTACGGGATTACGTTCACAACAGAGTGAAGAAATTTTCCTTCAACAGCAATAGAATGGTTGTCAGTTTTTTTTCTTTGAATGCGTAAAGCGGCCGGGGCGTGAAACTGACCACTCAGATTAAGGTATCAAAGCGTCGGGCTGTATGTCTCAGGCTTCAGGGGGTTATGACAGGGAATCCCTGCAGCCCTCATACAGAGTGCGACCGATCTCTGTTTGTATTACAGCCTATATTTCCAGTCTCCAGCCTCTCTTTGGATCTCCCGCCCTTGCACTATCCCTCCCGCCCTCCCACTCTCTCTCACTCACTCACTGTCTCTCTCTCTCTTCACATTCCTCTGATGTTATCGTCCCCTTCAATTTATGGGTCGGACTTTGGTGGAAAAGAAAACAAGAAACAAAGATTTCTGGAATAAAAAGACTTCACTTTATTTATCAGTGCATTCAGTGCGACTATTAGACGAGCGGCGATGCGATTACAGATCGGGGCGTTCCGAATGATTGGAGTGGATGCCCTTCTTCTACACATGCAGAAGCAATTCTCATTTACGTACGAAGTCTCCGATGACCCAGTTACTCATAATGTCTGACAGATGGTGTCAGTCATCAAGCGGCCTCGAAGCATCATTCGATAACGCATGTACATTATTTCTTTTCTTATAATTTATAATTATTATAAAAGACTGTGTGTGTGCGTGCGTGTACGGGGTGTTTATTTTCTCGAAGCCACAGAACACGCCGACCTCGGGGAAAACTTTGAACTAAAGTAGCACATAGCAAAGCTGATATGTTTAATTGTTGTTTTTCTGCCAGGGCTTATTTCGACCGATATCCACCGGCACTGCCCTAACGTAAAGGACACGGAGGAAGGAAGGGGGAGAGAACTGATAGGAAGGAGATATATAAGGGATGGGAAAGGAATAATAGAGAAAAGGAGGAGATAAATGTACGAAAGTTCACAAGACTTTATTCCATAGAATTTTCAGATGGCATTAAAGGGNACCTCTGGTAGATGGGGGAAGCATTATAGATACCTCTCAGCTAGTAGAGCCGGTCTCGCTGGCTGGGCGGGACTGATGGTAAGCACCAGTACGGGTAGGATATAGAGACTGGTAGAAATCATAGAGGGAAGCACAATGGACCAATACAGGTCTCAGTGCATGGGGAAACCCACCCTCTCCAATAACTAACTAACTAACTAAGTAAAGGGAAATGCAAGTAAAGATCTACGGATTCTTAGATAACTACAGCTGAAAGGCCGTGCCATGGCTCAAGCGGTTAGTCGTTGGCTTCCCACCGCGGCGGTCCCGGTTCGATCCCGGATCTGGTCAAGTTGGATTTGTGGTGGACAAAGTGGCGCTGGGGCGGGTTTTCTCCGAGTACTTCGGTTTCCCCTTGCCAATCTTCATCCCACAAAATTCTCCATCATGATAATCACCCGGGGCAGTCTACAATAGGCCAATCAGTGGCCGCCGTGCCGAGTGGACCCAGTTGGACTCCACCCCCAACTAAGCGATTGTTAACTATAGCTGAAGGTGGGTCATCAAGTTCGGTCGATTTACCACAGGGGAAAGAACCTTGGTACCCATTCGATTAGAAGCTTTATGGGTCCCGAAGCCGGTCTGAACACACGAGACGAAGAGGATAAGCCCAATCCCAACGGGAATGGGCCCCCTGTCGTCAAAATTCACACAATCAGTAACTGGGACATTATCAGAACCTTTAAGTACGCCACAAACGCCCTCTTCCTCCACATTTTTACTAACCCCTTATTTGCAATATTCTCCCATCTGAGTTTAAACGTCTCACCTACGCAGTTGTGATATACTCTTTAAAGAATCCAAAAATTAATAAATTGTATTCTTTACATTTAATTATCCATTTATTTGTTGATTAGGAGTCACGATAGCTCAGTCGATACAGCAAAGTGCTACGGGCTGCAGGGCCCGGGTTCGATTATCGGCATAGTAAGATTTTTCTCTTCTCCACAGTGTCCAGACCGACTCCGGGGCCCACCCAGCCTCCTATCCAATGGGTACCGAGGGTACAGCGGTCGGGGCGTGAAGGTGACCACTGCCACACGATTCAGCTGGTCACGTAGTCAAGAAATTCCCCGAGGTTCATTTCCGCATACACAACAGCACGTCACTGGTCCCTATCCTGAGCCAGATGAATCCATGCCACTTCCTTCCATCGCACTCATTCATTTCATGACACTGGCAATAGCTGGGGGTATACAGCGTCGAGTGACAGGATAGTAAGTGAATAATGAATTAGACAGAACGTGGAAGGAAACGGTTCTAATGTAAGATACTATCTCGGCATTTTCGTGGAGGTACTGAAGAAAAGTACGGGACACGCCATTCTCCGGGTGTAGATTTGAACCACGAACCGTCCGAATACCAGGCAACACTCGGTGACAATTTGAAGCTAGGACAGTTCAGTCGGTGAAGAGATCGGCTATGGGCTAGACGACCAGGGTTCGAAAAGCCTGACGAAAGTGTTGGTATCGGGGGTAGAGCGGCCGGAGCGTGAAGGTGACCGATGAGGCTTACTTGCGTTGTGACGTAACTGTTAGCGTATGCAAAGTAATCCAACTTACCCACGCTCTCCTGCACGACAGTTCTCAGAACAAAATGCCCTGGCGCCTACCCTCACCTAGAACCATTACGTGACGTCATACAAGGCCAAGGTTAAGGCGCCTGCATGCAATATTTACTGCCAGTTTCAAGGAATACTTGTTCTGCCTTCCCGTCTGCTATCTAAAACACATAAAGATTAATGTTTGTGGAAATATAGCTTAGCCTGATCCCGTGTGGAGGCCGGTTAGAATACCTCCACCGTAACCCTGCGAGTCGTCGAAGGCGACGGAAATGGAACCCGGTGCCTGGGGGTATAATTGGGACACTCTGTTCCTACAGGTTATAAATATATGGACCAGCTCCTCCAGGTGGGGGGTTGGACGCAAAGGCTGACGACTTTTCGCTCCGTAAATAAATTACTGTTGCGAAATCCAGAGAAGTGAAAATCGGACTAAATCCAGCAGAACCTTCTAAGGAAGGCTGTGGCTCAAAAAGGGCTGTTTTGCCAATGGTGATTATAGTTTCGTATGGGTGCGAAACCTGGCGTCTGGCATTGAAAGGAGGACATTACAGGTACTGAGTGTGTGTGAGAACAGGGTGCTAAGGAGAATATTTGAACCTAAGAAGNTTCTAAGGAAGGCTGTGGCTCAAAAAGGGCTGTTTTGCCAATGGTGATTATAGTTTCGTATGGGTGCGAAACCTGGCGTCTGGCATTGAAAGGAGGACATTACAGGTACTGAGTGTGTGTGAGAACAAACCAGGATGCAATGAGCAGGGCATGTAGCACACAGTGGAGAGAAGTGACTACTGAGTTTCGGAAGGAAACATGAAGGAAAGAGGCCACCAAGAAGACCTAGATGTAGATGGGAGGACAATATTAAAACGAATATTAGAGAATAGGTTGGAAGTGTATTGACTTCATTCATCTGGCTCAGGACGGTGGCGATCTCTTGTGAACACGGTGGTGACCATTCGCGTTTCATAAAATGCTGGAAACTATTTGAGTTCCTGAATGATGAAGTAAGTGGTATGTAGAGTTACCACTTTACGCAAAACGGTTAACGAAGCCAAGCTACGGTAAAGCTGGTACATCTCGACACATTCTTTGGGCAACAGACGGCCTTGGGGCACGAAGTGGCAACGCTGCACAATGAGATAAAAACGTGAAATAGACAAGATAAACCTCCAGCATCTCGTAAAGACAAGAAAAGGAACACGAGATAGGAAATACCATGAAGGAGAAGAAGAAGAAGGATGAAAAGAAACGAAAAGAAGAAAAAAGAAATATTTATTACTGTGTACCAGGAACGTGTACCCCTTTGAAACTACACTGCAATACAGCCGCTCTCAGGCCACGATTTGAACTCGGGACCTCACAAACAGGAGGCGGAATAATTCGGCGTAGCGACTAGGCTACAGGAATCGGAGTTCGATTCCCGAAAGGGACAAGAGGCTTTCTCTGCATCGAGACCGACGTTGTCTCTCCCTTAGCCTCCCGCCCAATGGATACCGGTGGCTGTAAAGCGGCCGGGGCGTGAAACTAACCACTCCCTTTCGTCACAATGTGAGGTTAAGAATCATGGAATTGTCTCCACTCCTCCATACGTCTTCATGGAGTGAGCAGTGCTTATTTAATTTAGTAAAGGGGTAACTTCACCTGTTACTTTCTAACTGAATAGTTAACTGACTTACTAACTAATTCTCCATCATCATAATCACCCGGGGCAGGTAGAATAGGCCAGTCAGTGGCTGCCGTGCCGAGTGGACCCAGCTGCACTCCACCCCCCCACTAAGCGAATTAAACTAGCTAACTAACTGACTAACTAACGGACTCCATGAATGAACCTAACAAGTTGGCTCAAGGAGTGGCGTGTTTTAACTTGAATTCGAGAGGCGCGCGTTTCGAATCTCAGTTACAATACCGATTATCTTCACATCTATCCATGATTTGCTTCCGTCCTGCAGATGAATGTCGGAATAGTATCTTGGAATAGGCCACGGCCGTTTCCTTCAACATTCAGCAGTCGCCCTACCATCCGACGCCAAGTAGTCTTAAGATATTGGCAGCGTCGTTAAATAAACATTAAACAAAATAAATTAAATTCCCCCTTTTTTTTTACGGAACCCGGACGTTCATTACCGTGCACAAAACAGCCCGCCAAGTATGAGCTCGTAACAAGCTGATTATTAAGAATTTTATCTACTGCGATATAACGCCGTGTAGTCCATCCAATGTCAACTTGCTTTCATGATGGTGACTTATTCCTCGACCCTGAAGATGGAGGCGTCGTATTCCTCCGAAACGTCGGTTGATTTTCAACGGACTACACCACTGTGAGAACCTTAGATTCATGCTGATTATTTACAGCGATATTTTGGTCACCCGCACAAACCCCCTTAGCTGGAGGACCACCCCTTGTCGGCTTATTCAATATATTCGTCAGTAGTCACTGTATCTCGTGGCCGTCTCCTATTTCCACAGCCTCAGGTCGCCCCATGCCAAGGACATATTTGATATGGTAATTATGGGAAAGAAATTACGGTACGTGTGTGAAAAGTGTCTGTCTACAAAGATAAGGCAGTGACAGAATATGTTTTCGAGATAGACAGTAGTTGCGCAGGTAACGAGGTATGTAATGACGCCGACAGGTTTGCTGTACTGTGTGTAAAACTGGAACAAGAACCAAAACGTAACCATACGATCAGCTTGTTCGGTTAACAGGATTATTGTCGACTGTCAGCGAATCAAACAACGTAGAGGATTATCCTCCCATCTACATCCTGGTTTCCCAAATGGTCTTTTTCCTCAAGCTACTAATGAATATAATTTTACTCAATGCGTGCTACATAAGACGATTATCACATCATCTTCGATTTAATTTTCCTCCTGTGACGGAAAATTGCTGTAACCCTGAGACGGTCCGTTTTCAGGCTGTTCCGGATCGAGCTCCTTCTCACGTGGGTCTGACAGTCTTTGTCTCGCCTCACATTACAGACAATGCTCTCGTTTCAACACAACACTTTCCCAGGAAACTGACTTTTCTGCTTAGGACATGTTTCGGCGCACGTGCATGTCCTGGTCTTAGTTACAACTTCAACCTTGAAGATGGAGGCAGCATATTCCTCCGAAACTTTGGCATCCGCCTAAAAGACTGCAAACTTACTGATAAAGTTGGCTGAAGCGATAACGCTTCTGACATGTATTAAGGAGATGATGAGTTCGAATCTTGACTGGGATATCTGCTATCCTGATTGAGGTCCTCGTGGTATTCCTCAGTCCCCTACCCATGGCGGGTGTATGTATATTAAATTAGGCTAGAGGAAGTGGAAAAGGTAAAGCGTGGAGTTTCTTATAAGCAGAGGAGAGAAGCTGAGCTGGGACTTTACTGCTTATGATCGGAATTAATTCTGACATTACCGCCGGAAGGAAGTTTCAAATTTTCATCTAATAGCCTACATAAAAATTCAGTCCGTACCTCACAGGAAACACATTACATCTCTGCTACAAAGCCCAACCGGTTAATGCTGTTCAGGGAAACAGTCGCTGTTTATTGTGAGAACCGTACGGAACACACAAATACACTGTGTGGGCAGAATATATAGCAATTCAGTCCGTACCTCACAGGAAACACATTACATCTCTGCTACAAAGCCCAACCGGTTAATGCTGTTCAGGGAAACAGTCGCTGTTCATTGTAAGAACCGTACAACTGCACACTTTGTGGGGAAAATGCCAAGTTTTTAAATTCTTCTCTTTCGGAGGGGGGTTTACGACATTTTCAGTATCTGTATGGCACAGCGTCGAATGGTAGGATTAATAGAGTGGGAGGAAGTGTTGGTGGCCTAGTCGAGGTAATATCGCAATATATGCCTGAAGGGACTGAGGAAAACCTGCTAGGCCGAAATTTGACCAGATCATCTCCCTCCTGGTACGTTACTGCTACACCAATCTTCTTGGCTTTTCTGATGTTACGGCATGTGGTATATAAATTGACTCCTGCCTTTTGCGTTAGCGCACCTCGCAGTTCTGAGGGAGAGACAAGGCAGTTGGTTCACTCTTGCATGCAGAAGCTGCACGGCTGTGCTGTATTATAGCACCGCAAGAAAATGCTCACTCGTTTTGTAGTTAGTGAATAAGAAGGGGAAAGTCGTGGGAAAGTCCCACAGGGTTACACGAAAGAAATCAATTATGTGAGTAAAAATAAAACTAGGCAAATGTATTAATAGCAAGTTATAGGTGCAGAAAATGAACAGTTCATACATTCTTACGGGAGGTGGCGCTAGGGAGAAAATGACTGAAACAAACGCCACTCACCAACTGATCTGAAGCTCATAAATGGTGGGTGTGTTTCGCTACGAAATGGACGACCGGGTCTCGATTCCCGGCAGGGGCAAGAGATCCTTTTTCCCCTCACCACAGCGTTCAGACTGGCTCTGGGGCTCACCCAGTCTCCCATCCGACGGGTGCTAGAGGCTCTTTCCCCGGTGATAAAGCGGTAAGAGCGTGATGCTCACCATTCATATCCACTTACTGCCGAGATTGAGAATATATGGAGTTACTCATCTCTACTCACCCATACGTCTTCATGGCGTGATGCTTAATTTAGCTTTACAATTTTTCGCATAGGTGGGGGGTGGAATCCATTTGTGTCCACTCGGCACGGCGTCCACTGATTGGCCTATTGTACCTGCTCCGGGCGATCATGATGATGGAGAATTTGGTGGAATGAAGATCGGCAGGGGAAACCCAAGTACTCGGAGAAAACCTACCCCAACGCCACTTTGTCCACCACAAATCCCAATTGACCAGACCCGGGTTTGAACCCGGGCTGCCGCGGTGGGAAGCCAGCGACTAACCGCTCGAGCTATGGCGCGGCCTAAGCTTTACAATACTCATAAGTTTATCTGTGATGTATGCTCTATACATAAGTGTCTGCATGGATTGGGGGGGGGGGCCAGGCATCCACCCCCTCATACCTGCATGTTCGGAAAGGGCGCCTGTTGGACTCTCACTCTGAAGGGGCAGGAACATTTCGGTCTCTGAGGGTGGAAGTAACAAGAGAATGGAGAAAATTGCTTAACGAGGAGCTTCATAATTCGTATCCATTAAGGTAAAGGTATCCCTAACAGGCCGTGGAGGCCCACAGGGTTGTGAGACGTCGAGGCTCCCACAGTTGGCTCACAGATGGCGGTGAGATTGCCAGCTTCACGCGCCGGGCGCCCTTTACCCTCAGGATTATTTCTGGTACTCATTTCTGTTAGAGGCTGAGTCCACCTCAGGGCCATAGTGCGGATGGAAGGATTAGGCCAACTTAAAAATCCAGTGATCTCATCGGGACTCGAATCCACGACCTTCCGGCTTGTAGCATGGCGCCTCAACCAACTACGCCACCGCGTGCCCCAATTTATACTCATTACCAGATATTGTTCAGGGGGATTAAATAGAGGGCAACGAGGTGGTTGGGACATGTAATGCGTTGAACGAAACAAGAAATTCGTACAAAATTACGGTTTGAGGCGTCATTAGGGGAACAGAGAGCATGCGAGAATTAGCCATAAAAATGTAAAGTTGTCTCTGTCTCTTAAAGAATTAAGCACTACGCCATGAAGACGTATAAATCCACGTGTTCTTGACCACGGCAATAGTTGGGGGTGAGCGGTCAGCTGCACGCCCCGGTAGCCACTGCATAGGAGGCCAGTTGGGCAACAGAACTGGGCTGGACGGTGGGGAGAAGAAAAAGCTTTTGCCCCTATCGGGACTCGAACTCCGACCCCTCGCCAGTGCAGCCCGTAGCAAGTCGCTATACAGACTGAGCTATATAGGCGCCCAAAAAATTGTAAATAGAAAGAAACGGCCCTCTTCACTTTCATTCCTGCCTCCATTGCTCTTTTAACTTCCCGTACCTTTCCTTGTTCCGTTCCTCTCAACTCCTTCCTTCCTTCCTTCCTTCCTTCCTCCTTTCCTCCC
>NW_019722431.1:1128574-1160102 GCF_002891405.2 Cryptotermes secundus | reverse complement strand
CCCCCCCCCCCGACTGCTATCAATCTCACGCCGTACTTGCGCACAGTGAGGGGCGCGCACACCGCCCGCCACACACGCTTGCTCGCTCATGGAATGCCTTTGTCTACCGAGAGTCTGTGTTCCTCCCTCGTCTCCCGCAACCCGCAACGCCAACCCATTCATCTCTGTCTTGATTAGGAGTTTCCATCTCAGCGCTCTGCTCCGAAATAGCAGAGCTGCAAGACATTCACGGTTGCGGAGGATCTAGTGCAGTCTGCGTGTAGAACGAAAACTTTCACTAACTTCGTTTGATTTTATAGAGAAGTGGCTGGAATCGGGCCTTCTGATAAGATAAGAAATGACAACGCAATAAAAACCAAGGTAAAGTTTTCCCAGTGCTTAATTTGGCATCTCGCAATGTTGATGTTTGGAAGAATGGAGCATAGCTCCACATATTCCTCATCTCGGCGCTAAATGGAAGTGCTCAGCTTCACACCCACAAGGGAAAGATCCCCAGCGATCCATTGGATAAGAGGCTGAGTGGGTCCCAGACCTGGTCTGAAGCTGAGGAGAGGGTGAATTTTGCCTCTACCGGGAATTGAACCCAACACTCCGCCCCGTCACTATATCGACTCAGCTATCACAGCTCAGACCTCTTACGCAGAAGACGCACGTAAAAGGGGTGATAGATTCTAATGGGTTGTGACGAGGGTGTATAATGCTCAAGAGTTACTGGGTTTTCGGACTTTACCATAGCCCCGTATTCTAGAAACTAGAAAACACATCGTTTCGGAGATTGGATCTGTTTCCAATCTCAGGTGAGTGGGGAGACATTTACTCTGTTCAATCACTAGAAACTAGAAAACAACGTTTCGGAGACTGGATCTTTAACCATCCTCAGGTGAAGGGAGAGACACCTACTCTGTTGAGTCCCTTAGAAGTAGCTAACCTCAATCATATCCAGTCTCCGGAGTGCTGTGTTTTCTAGTTTTTAGAATACCGGATGATGGACGAAGTCCGAAAACCCAGTAACTCTCTGAAAAATGGGGGTTAAAATTGTACGTAAGTCACAAAAACAGAGCTCATTTGTCAGAAAATCACGCTGGAAATATTTAAATTGTTCTGCAACACGAATGAACAAGTATTTAATGTTGTCCTTGGGAGAGCCGGCGGGGCTGAAACGCGGTGCTTGGGGCCTCTCCCTTTGCTTGAGCAGCCACTTAGCGGTAAATGCATTCGCAAAACATGCCTTCGGATTTCCATTACAAAGGTTTTGAGAAACTCATGCATTTTCTCTTCAGTACCTTGTGGTTCCAGGAATTTCTCTAAATGTGACAAAAGACATCATTTGCAGCAAAGCAGTGGCCCAGAGCAGACCCTCAAAACCCCATTCATACTTTCAGCTCAGAAGTACGCCCGCAGCCGTCACACATCTCACGTCCCACCAACAACAGATTACAAAGATTTCATTTTCTGGGATATAACTCCGAAACGTCGGTCGACTTTCAACTGAATACACGGTGTTATATCCCAGAAGACGGTAGGATTCTTCATAGCCACTGCTCTGAGAACCCCTAAACCTACAAAATATTACAAACATTCCAGGAACCTCATAGCTGCAGACAAACCAGCCAGCTGAGTCCATCCTGAGAACCTAGCAGTTGCTCAGCCACTAAAGGAATTCCCAGTATTTCATGGATAGTTCAGTAGGTATAGCTACTACAACCCGTTTAAGAGACCGCGTATAATCGAATCCGCGCTGCAGAAGGGCTTGCTCTAATTCGTGTACATGTGTCTGACACAGAGCCGGGATAGCGACTGGCTACGGGTTACACGGTCGAAGGGGCGGAGTTCGAGTCCCGGTAGGGGCAAAATCTTTCCCCTCTCCACGTTGCCCAGATCGGTACCGTGGGTCCACCCAGCACCCTATCCAGTGGGCACCAGGGGTAAAGTTGTCGGGATGTGAGGCTGACCATTCACCTCCAACTTGTGCAGAGGTCAAGAATGCGTGGGTCTATACATCCACAACCCAATACGTCCTCATGGGGTAGTGCTTTATTAGTTAGGCACAGGGACAACACAGAGAATTATTTGTGCGCGAGATGATGAGAGTGATGGAGGCGGATGGAGCGGTGCCCGCACCGGATATGACGTCATGGCGAGCTAGAGGGAGGGGCTCTCTGGGGAAGCAACAGGCGTGTTGCTGGCGGTGGAATGCAGACGTAAGGTGGTTGATCGGAGACTGGGATGACGCCTTCAGCTCAGGGGATTTGCAGATCAATTTCAGAGGCGAGGCATCAGGAAGGAGCCTGCCTACGCTTGTTCTTCACCGTTGTCCTATTCATTCTCCGTATCAATTTTTAGCTTACTTTCCTTATCATAAAAAATAAAAGTACGCTTATGTCATCTCCTTTCTGTGTGTCTGTGTATGCCCCTGTCGACTTTTATGAAACTTGGTATGTACATCAAGACTCTTGAGTCCATCTCAACGACGTACTTCATAAATCTCCCCCATTAGCCTGTGTGTATCTCAATACTGTTGCTAGACAACGGTTCTGTAAAACCGCGGCAACGAATACACACGCAAAAATACAAGAATTGTTGGACTCGTCGTCTTGTATGCGGTCCGTGTCATGTCAAGGAAAGTTGGCTATCAGTTCTTCCCAGAACTTACCACCCTCTTCCTGTATACTCATCTCCGTTCTTCCTTTCCGTCTCCTCCTCTTCCTCTATCACTCCCTTCCTCCATCAGGTGCAACTCGCCGCAAGGCACTGCATAGACATGTATGGTACCACCGGTACCCACTAGACAGGAGGCTGGGTGGGCCCCACAGCCGGTCTGGACTTTATGGGGAGCAGAAGCATCTCCTGCCCTTGCCGGTAATGGAACCACAATTCCTCGGTCGTCGAGCCTATAGCCCAGTAATTACGTTACAGGTAAGTTGTCCGTCGTGCTTAATTAGTTAAGCACTATGCCATGGAGACATAGGGGAGTGAAGGTATAGCTCCAACTTTTCTTGACCTCGGCACCTGTTGGAGGTGAATGGTCAGCTTCACGCCCCGGCCGCTCTATCTCCTGGGAAAAATCCCCCTATACCCATTGGATAGGAGGCTGGGTGGACCCCATAGCCGGTCTGAACGCTGTGGAGACGAAAAAGAATCCTGCGCTGCCGGGAATAGAGCCCAAGCCCTCCCACCCTTAGCTATACCGATCGAGCTATCCCGAATCCTGCCTGCTAGTCATTATACTGACTGTTCCATCCCTGCCTTGGAGGAAGAGGGAGAAAGTAAATAAAGAAAGAGCTGGAAGTGACGGCCCGCCGCTGTGCACACAGCTATGCAGATCCATTCACCTGCGGCAGGGGCGCGCGCATGCCACAGACCGCTGCCTTCAGATCTGACGCAAAATGGGATGATCTGGTACTGTCTGGGCCAGGGTTTCTTCTTACGGTAAATGTATGGCAGGTTGGAATCGGGATGGCTCAGTCGGTATAGCCCGGGTTCAATTCTCGCCAATGGCAAGACTTTTCTTTTTTCCACAGGTCCCAGACCTGCTCTGGGGTCCTCTCAGCCTCCTATCCAATGTGAAGCGATAGCTCTTTCTCGGGTGGAGGTGGGGGGTGGGGTAAAGCGACAGGGGCGTGTAGCTAACCACTCACCTCCATCTAGTGCCGAGGTCAAAAATAATGGAGCTATGCCTCCACTGCCCGCAACGTCTTCATGGCGTGGTGCTTAATCGATTAAACACAGGGTCCACTTTGCTCTGTTTTCCTTTTTTGTATTTAGATGGTAATTTGCATCCTGTTCTAAAGACTGGAGCTGTGCCTCCACAAGAAGGCAAAGGCAGTTGAAATTCGTTGCATGTTTGCATAACTACAAGGGATACCCATTCTGCCTTCGGGTCTTTACACTGTGGATATGTGCAGTGCTGTTGACTTATCGGAGGTACATACTGCTTCCATTTTCACGGAGGAATTGAATTGGATGCTTTAGTAGTGTTCAGCGCACTGTACATGTTTGTTCCAATAGACACAGAGGGGAACAGTGGGGCCACTGAACAGGGAAGATTATTAATTAGACCCTTTTGGGGTCCACAAAATGTACTACAAACGCACCGGCAATGTGTTCTTTAGCGGTAAAAGCAGTGTGTACCTCCGAAACGTCCGTAAACTGGCCACATCCTCACGGTGCAAGGACCTGAGTGCAGAATGAACCTCAACAACGAGCCACTGTGAAAATTTGAAGTAAGAAATAATTAGAAATGCTAGTCCCGTCTTTGAATGAGTGCTCGTCGGCATGGCCTATTGAATGGGTACCTCGCTACCATTAACGAAGGGGAACTGGGTTACTATTGCTGCTTAACAGGCAGTTTTACATGTTCCCACCACGAAATAATGGCAGAGAGAGAGAGAATCGGTAAGAAAAAAAGGAATGAAGGAGAAAGAGTAAGAACCCTTACCAGGAAAAAAATTAAGAAAAATAAAGAAGAACACGAGAGGAGATTTTGAAGGTCAAACAAAGGACACACGTTTAATAACAGAAGGAATGAACATAAGTTGAATTCCTCTGAGCAGTGGCGGGTACTCGGATGGGCCCCAAGCAGTTTCAATTAAATTTCATGTTTATCACTGGTTTCGTCATCGAAATTATGCGAATATACAACTAATTATTCAGGGTGGTCGGGGGAACGCGGCAGCGTAGTTGGTTGAGGCGCTGTGCTACAAGCCGGAAGGTCGCAGGTTCAAGTCCCTATGAGGTCATTGGATTTTTTCAATTGACCTAATCCTTCCAGCCGAACTATGGCCTTGGGGTCTACTCAGCCTCTAACAGAAATGAGTACCAGGAATATTCTTGAGGGTAAAGCGCGGCCGGGGCGTAAGGCTGACAACCTTGCCGCCATCTATGAGCCGATTGTCTAGAAAATGTGGGAACCTCAATATCTCACAACCCTATGGGCCTCCACGGCCTGTTACAGGGATAGCTTTACTTGATTTACTTACTTTACTCAGGGTGGTCACTGCTGTCTTCAGGATCATGACGATCATGACACCGCTCGAACCGAGTGAAGATGCGTCACACCAGTACACGAAACATAGAAACACAGTGGGATTATTGTTTTATTCTAAACAGGATCCTAACAACGAAAACTTTTAGTGCCGATCACAGTGGCCGGCCGCGCAGTCTGAGGCATGAACTGTCTTCGCCCGCTGAAACACTAGGGTCACAGGTACGAATCCCACTTAAGGCATGGATGTCTGTGTGCGTTTATTTTGTGTTTGTGTTGTTCTGTGTGTAGGTAAAGGCCTTGCGACGAGCTGATCCACTGTCCAATGCGTCCTACCGACTGTGTATAGGATTAATTCATTTCCTGTTGTTCCCTCTGGGCCACGGTACCAGCTGTCCTGACCGAGGGTTTTCATGATTTTTCTCAGTCCCTGCAGGCAGGCTGTTCTGCGCGAGAGGCTGTGAAGATAGAACCTGAGCGCATGAAGCTGAAGAATATCCACTGTTAGAAGCTGTTACTAAGGAACGGCTGGTGAAGACGCAGCAGAATGGAAAAGGCTTAGGGGATGCTGTGATGATTTGTTTAATTGTGGAGATTTGCGGTGGCGATGTAATTATTTGTAGTTCGAAGTCGTGTGTGTGTGTGTGTGTGTGGTCAATAAAGCCATTCACGAAATCCAAACCACGTCTAAAAACGAACTCCGTGGTTTTAGTCCATAAGCGAACTATACCGCTCGAGCGACCGCCGCTTGTCGGAGAAGTTATTGCCAACTTTAAAGGACAGATGGTGTCGGGAGACCAGCGCAACGCAAACCCACGGCCGTTAATTTCGGTTTTATAGACCGGAGCCGCTATTTCCTTGAAATAGCTCCTCAATTATCCTCACGAGGCGATGTAGACCCCGTTCCAGAACTACTACTTCTCAGAAAATCTGGCTGTGCCGGGAATCGAACCCGGGACCTCTGGATCTGTAGCCAGGAACTCTGACCACTAGACAACAGAGGCGGTCCGAAACCCCGTCAATAGTTACCATATACGTGACAATATGAAAGACAAATAAATACATCGCGTGGGAAGAATTCAGAGATTTGAATGTCAAGACAAGTACCCTGAGGGGAGGGAAGCCAGTCATCTNCGTTTCTTATGAGTTGGTTGTTGTTTTGAGTGGTCCGGTTTTTGTGTTTCTCCGCGTATGCTCTGATGACTTCTGTTACATATGATATGCTTAGATCATTGTGTAAGGTAGCGTTTGATACGTACCAGGGAGCATTAACTAGTTTTCTTAGCGTTTTGGATTGGAACGCTTGGAGAATTTTTGTGTTGGAAGGTTTCCTGCATCCCTATAACTCTATCCCGTAGGTCCAGACTGGTTTGATTATTGTTTTGTATAGGATTATTTTGTTTACAAGAAATAGCTGTGATTGTTTTCAATATCTGTAGGCGACTTTCTGCCTGACTGCAGGGACCGCGCATGTGTAGCCGAACACTATACTTTTAAAGGGTTAACATAACCCGGCTGCGAGGAAAAACTTAAGGAAGATAAAATTTATAGGCGCTGCCGGTAGGTGGCAACTGTTACCATGGTAAACAGATGAGTGGTCTCATATCACTCTCTACCCTGCATTGTTTTCATACAGATAGCAACAAAGTCGCAGTTCAAACACGAGACGGGGCGTGTTTCACGTTTATTGCGCAAGAAATATTAATCTTCCGAGCATAAAGAATTTTATAGAAAAATAACATCCGTAAATATTAGGCCAATCACTACACAGCAAGTCACGTGTATGCGCAATAGATAGCCATTGATGGTTACACCATACATGTTCAACCGACCGATCAACTAACTAACTATTATTATTATTATTATTCGGAGGGGGTGGGTTTCCCCATGCACTGCGACCATTTTTTTTATCTATTGTGTGTCCCCCTTTAATTATTCTAACTAGTCGCCATGCCCTTCCAGTAAGACGTAAAGTGAAAGTAAAACTGTCCCTGTGCTTGATTAATTAAACACCACGCCATGAAGATGTGTGGGGGAGTGGATGTATAACTCCACCACTCTTTATCTCGGCACTAGGTGCAGGTGATTAATCAGCTTCACTCCCCGGCCGCTTAACTCCCGGTACCCACTGGACAGGAAGCTGGGTGGGGCCCAGAACCAGTCTGGACGCTATGGAGTAGAGAAAAATCTCTTACACCTACCGGGAACCGAACCCCAGCTGTCCAGCACGTAACCCGTCGCTATACAAACTGAGCTATCCAGGTTTCTATAAGCTAATTAATACCAAACGTAATTAAAACGTAATCTCACATGTTCTTGCCGGTGTCCAGCCGCCAAGGGCTGTGTTAATAGAGGCCGTAGGGCAGTTGGCCCATATATATGTATATAGGTAAGGTTTTGGGTGTGACCTTGAAATTCGTGCAGAATGAGGCTGCTGCTTCTAGAGGGGTTTCAGAGTGCCGAAAATGAAGACTGTGATATTCTGCCTTACGACACTGTGTTGTCTTATAGTAATCATCTGGTTACCAACGTTTCGGAGGAACCTACTACTGCCATCTTACGGTTAGAAAAATCCCTGAAGGTGGGAACAATAATTTCCTTCGAAAATTTTGTATCATTTTAAAAACTGCACGGTGACATCTTCCTGATGTATTTATTCACCATTCTCTTTATTAGAGCTGCTTATTTCCTCACATATATACGTATATTATGTAAACAAAAATAAATTCTATTAGATGAAAATAAAACATTTGAAATTACATAACTTCGGGTTACTATAGTAACGCACTATCGACTGTTAACACGTTGCATAACGTAAGTTGTGTAGTAGTACACGAACAAGCGAGCAATCTTCTTCTAATAATAATGCCTTTCTCAGGAATCAAATTGTCTATAACAAGCAAGATTACGGTGTTAATATCTTCAGCTTACCGTTGGTATCAATAGGCTGTTCTCTTACTGTATATGTATTTACAGTTGATTTAACGTGCTGACTCAGATTATAGAGGGTAATTAGTGAACAACGAATTGGAAGGATGTGGAAGGAAGCAATCTTCTTCCATGAAGAATCTCAGGACAGGCTATCTCAGGCCCGATTGTCGAAACCTGACATGTCGAAGCTGTGATGTTCAGTGGTGAACATAAATGAAGTGCTTGGGTGTTGGGGAGGGAAGAGAAGGAAATAGGAGGCGGTTCGGCTGCAGCGAAACGCAACGACAATACAAACGACGGACAAGAGAGCGTTGACACACTATAGGCAGACCTAATTTAGATACCCGGCAGTTTTAATGTGAAAGGAGTGTATCATGTGTCGTCACGGAGATAAGACCTGGGCACGTTCCCGTTGAACAGTGTAAAGCTCGGGGTTGAACAAACATGTTATGAAGCAGGTAGTTATGTGGGCCGCATACACAGTCATTAAACTGTAGGCCTACGCTCACGGAAAAATGACATATGTCGACATTTGTATCACGTTTCATTTGATCTGCTTCTGTACGCTTCCACAAAACGCATAAAATGGACGGACAACGCAGGGATAGCATCGTCGAGGATGGTGACGCCGTGTAGACTGTAGTTGTTATTTATTATTATTATTATTATTATTATTTATTTAAACTGCAAATGGGTTTTACCCGGTGACAGTGGTACTACAAAAAGACACAACACAAATAACACACATCACACAAAATGTCAGTAAACTTCTACCGGACTTCACGGTGTCACATCCAAGAAGAGCCATAGTGACCGCCGTGAGAAGCTCAAATCCAGCGATTAATAATATGATCGTGTCTGTCAGTCTGCATGTTTATTGTACGAAATTCCTAAATCGATTTGGACGAAATTTGGTATTAGTGAGTAAGGTAGGGAAAAAAAGGTGAAACTATCCCTGTAAGAGGCCGTGAAGGCCCATAAGGTTTTGAGACGTTGAGGATCCCACATTTTCTAAACAATCGGCAAGGTTGTCAGCCTCACGCTGACAACCTTCCCACAGGAAGATTCCTGGTACTCGTTTCTTTTAGTGGCTGATTCGACCCCAGGGCCACAGTGCGGCTGGAAGGATTGGGCCAAATGAAAATATCCACCACATTGGAACTCGAACCCGCGACCTTCCGACTTGTTTCATAGTGCCTCAACAAACTACGCTACCGCATCGAGCTAAATTAATTTTAGATTGTATCACGGAAATCAGCGGCCAAATGAGAAGCACTACTGCTTCGTATGAGGAAGGTCCTTGGTTCAAAATCTCTTAGTTTAGAGTTCAAAGACTTGCCACAGCTCATTATAGCAATTTAAAGAAAAATTATCCTTGGCGAAAATATTTTATAAGAACTATCACTATGATATATTGGGTTTCTGGACTTTATCCAGCGTCCTAGTTTTTAAGATAACAAAAACACGACGTTTCGGAAACTTGATCTGTTTCCGTCCTCAGGTGAAGGAATATCAGTGTGTCATACACCATCGTCAGAATCCTATAGAACTATCACTATCTTCAGCGCAATGTATTATCTGAATAAAACTAGGCTCCATATGCATAAATAATACAAATCAGTTTCACTCCGTGCAGTGGCTAGGCAACAAGGTGAACAACGAGAAATCGTGATTCGATTCCCAGCAAGGGAAAGAGATTTTCTTCCCTCCACACCGACTAGATCAGTTCTGAAGCCTATACAACCTCATACTCGTACATGGAATGGGTATGGGGAGTTCTATCCCAGGGGAAGAAACGGCCGGGGCGTGAAGCTGACTATTCAACCTCCATCTAGTGCAGAGACTAAAAATGCTTGGTCGCATTGCGTGGGGATACATCTGCACTCCCTCATACGTCTTCATGGAATAATGCTTAATTATGGCACAGGGACAGCAATTTTGAAAGCATTACTTAAACATAAGACCGCCTCTGTGGTATAGTGGTCAAAGTACCTGGCTGTAGTCCAGAGGTCCGGGTTCGATTCCCTGTGCCATCAGATTTTCTGAGAAGTAGTGGGTCTCGAACTGGGTTCAGTCAGCCTCCGGTCTAGAAAACCGAGATTAATGGTAGGGGGGATCCGTTTCGCTGACCACGCGACACCCTCTATCCGCTAAAGTTGTCACCAACTTCGCCGACAAGCGGCGGTCGCTCGGTCGGTATAGTTCGCTTGCAGACTACAGGCCACAGAGTTTGTCTTTGTTTTGTTTACTTAAACATAAGTATCACGTTTTGGCTGTAACGGTGTCCGAACATTCTGTGTATATGTAAACAGTTCATAATAAATTTCACCAAATTCGTAGAACTGTTTTGAATATATATTTTTGAACACAAACTTCATACCCCGTGGAGCTGAGTTTTCCTTTAGAAGCCGACAGTTGCTCAGCTGCTCAAGATTTTCTAAATATTTTATGGAACCGGAAGGTTCATTGCCGTGTTCATAAGAGCCCTCCACTGGTTCCTATCACGAGCCAGATGAAACCAGTCGACACTACTCCATCTTATTTATCTAAGGTCCATTTTAATATTGTAACAGATCTGTTCAACTCGATTCCAGGCAACAGCCATGTAAACCCGGTCCAACACGCAACAATAGATGAAGCTGTTTTTCCTATATCGTTCGCGTCGAGCAACAGTAGGAATGGGGTGAAGTGAAAAATTCCCATCGGGAATCGAAGCCGAGACCTTCCAGCTTGTAGCACAGTGCCTCAACCAACTACGCCACCGCGTGTCCCCTCCTGAAGGCCTAATACAAAAATAAGTCCTTCACATATAATGTGCCTTTCACGGGTAACGGGCAGCCACAGCTGACTGGATAATATTCGATATGAAAACTCGAAACATTAACATTCATATCCAGTAGCGCCGCACAGCGAACTCTGCGGATACAAAGAGAAAACAATTGAAGTGAGAATTGTAGAAAACCGACTCAGAGGTTCATTGAACTTTTCTGAGTAAGAATTTAACTTTTTTAGCCCTTTAAAATTACAGTTTCGAACAAAACATCGAAAATTATCGCGTCATGGTAAAATGAGCAGGAGAAATAAGTCAACGAACGCATATAATTGGCTAAAATTGGAAACTAACAAGTGTTGAAAATTGTTTTCCTATGAAGTGTCTAATCTTTGCGATTTTGTAGACCGCACTGTCCTGGATGTTCATTTACTCCACATCAGCTTAGTTCTATGCCACTTCTATTTATTTCATTACTTGTGGCGGGTTGCCCTACGAAGCTCTCGCTAGCCAGTCTATATAGCGCTGAATGGCCCGACGGCAGGGGAATGATGATTTGGAAAGGAAGGAGTCGTGTCGTAGGTGAGGTACTCTTCCGCGCTTCGAACCGAAGACATGCCGAATATAAATCAGAAATTTTACCGCCATAGCCAACTTTTCAGAACCTACTGTCTTCTCGTGTGCTGTCCAAAAACATAAAAATTAGAATAAACAAAACCTTAATTTTGCCTGTGATTCTGTATGGTTGTGAAACTTGGTCTCTAACGTTAAGAGTGTTTGAGAACAGGGTCCTAAGGAGAATATTTAGATTGAAGAGAGAGGAAGTGACAGGAATTTGAAGAAAACTGCACAACGAGGAGCTTCATACCTTGTACTCTTCTCCAAGTATAATTAGAATGATGGGCAGGGCATTTAGCACAAATGGGGGAGAAGAGGAATGCATATAGGATATTGGTGGAAAAGCCAGAAAGAAAGAGACCACTGAGGAGACCAAGGCTAAGGTGGGTGGACAACATTGAAACGGATCGTAGAAAGTTGGTTGGGATGGAATGGATTGGATTGATCTGACGCAGGATAGGGACCAGTGGAGGGCTCTTGTGAACACGGTAATTAACCTTCGGGTTCCATAAAATTCTGCGAAATTTTTGAGTAGCTGCACAGTTGGAGGTTTCTCAAGAATGGCTCAGCTCCGCGAGTGAGTGATAGCCAACTTTTCTATATTTACGAGTTTGTCTCGTATGTCGTATTTGTCCTCATCTGTCACTGTTTGCTCTGCACTGTCTGTTTATATAGCAATGGTTTTATCGCCTTGTCTCTGAATTTATATCATACAAAACTCGTCTCAATACGAGGATATTTAAAGCAGAAACAGACACACAATCGTCACGATATTCCTGAGTGTATGATGACGTCACTTAAGGAGCGTCGCGTTTCGCTTGTTTCGCAAATATTTGCGGACAGGTGCATAGCCCGCTCTGCGCGCCCACTGGGCCATCCTTCGGCGGACGGGCACTGGACTTCGGCCCGACTTTATAGCGTCTAGGCTACCGGTTGGACGACCGAGGGGCAGGGGTTCCATTCCTGGTAGGGGCAAGAGATATTTCTCTTATTCGTAACGTCCAGACCGGCTACGGGACCCATCCAGCCTCCTGTCTAACGGGTACCGGGGCTGTTTCCCGAAGGTAAAGTGACAGAGGCGTGAAGCTGACCACTCGCCTCCAACTAGTAAAAACAAAACAAACTCCGTGGCCTGTAGTCCGCAAGCGAACTATACCGAACGAGCGACCACTGCTTGTCGACGAAGTTAGTGCCAAATTCAGCGGATAGAGTGTGTCACATGGTCAGTGCAACGGATCCCCACGGCCGTTAATTTCGCCTTTCTAGACCGGAGCCGCTATTTCCTTGAAGCAGCTCCTCAATTATCCTTACGAGGTTGAGTGGACCCCGTTCCAGACCCACTACTTCTCAGAAAATCTGGTAGCGCCGGGAATGGAACCCGGGACCTCTGGACCTGTAGCCAGGAACTCTGACCACTAGACCGCAGAGGCGGTCCCTCCAACTAGTGTCTAGGTCAATAATACGTGGCTCTATACATCCACTCTCCCGTACGCCTTCATAACCCAGTGCTTAATTAGTTAAGCACAGGGACAACTTTACCATGAATGTATAAGGGCCTTCTCGGCCCTTGCACCGCGACCTACAGTGATCTACTGTGCTTACAACTTCACCATACGAACACACAGAACTATACTCTGTGTGGGCATGGGTACCTGCGAGGCGGAGGAGAGGGAGTCCTCCGTGGAATTTTGGAAGAAATAAAAAACGTAAAAGCTAAAGTTGTCCCTGTACTTTATTAAGTACTATGCTATGAATATGTATGGTGGAGTGGAGGTATTGCTAGCTCCACCATTCTTGACCCCGGCACTAGATGTAGGTGAGTGGTCAGATTCACGCCCCGGCCGCTTTACTCCCGGTACCCGTTGGATAGAAGGCTGGGTGGGCCACCCCTGCCGGAAATCTAACCCCGGTCGTCCAGCCCGTAGCCCGTCGAGACACCAATAATAAGAACGGAAAGTGCGTTAGAGATATTTGCTCTTCTATACCCTCTAGAACACTCTTAAACGGTCTAAACATAAGTTTGTATCAGGTTTCCTAGTTCCCCCCCGCCACAAGGGTCATTTCCGTAAATGATCCTTGTGGCTTTACATTCCTAGTTATCACAAACCGGCCAAAAGAAAAATTTCGATTTTCCACGGCCGACATTATACTGACGAACTGACTGACTCCATGAGGTACAGTCCTTCCCGAGAAGCCCGGCTACTCAGTATATCCCCCGAATCTTATGCAACCCGGGTTTAAGGTGCGGCAGTTCTGAGACAGCCCGACGTTTCAGAGGAACACAGTAGCTCCAGGAACCT
This sequence comes from Cryptotermes secundus, assembly GCF_002891405.2. Taxonomy (NCBI): domain Eukaryota; kingdom Metazoa; phylum Arthropoda; class Insecta; order Blattodea; family Kalotermitidae; genus Cryptotermes; species Cryptotermes secundus. The sequence goes on along the minus strand of NW_019722431.1, from coordinate 1,146,499 downwards.
TGAGTAAGATAAGCAAGAAAGCAGCAGACGCAGGCAGCGAGTTCAGTTTGGCTTACTCATTTACCCTGAAAAAGGAGGCTCTCTCCTATAAAGGCGGGTACACACTAGCGAGCTGTTGCATGTAACGTAACGGTTACTGTAACCGCGTCCATAGTCCTCATGTAACCCGCTGCGAGCGACCCGATCCGCAGTGCTCGTGGTGAGCTCGCCATGAAGACATGTCTCCTCCTTATCGCCTGAGTTAATTGCTAGTGCGTCGTATATCCTCATACACCACTTAACTGACGACGATAAACGCCCACGAACATTCTGGCAACATGCAGTATACAAAGAAAGAAGCGGTCCTGCTTTACTTTTGGATTTGAAATCGCAAACAATTAGTGGGCATTACAAAAATTTCACCCGCCTGAATCCAACGGACTTCGAATATTTGATTAATCTGGTTGGACCTAGGATCCGGAAAAGGAACACTAAGTTCAGAGAGGCGATTTCGGTGCAAGATCGATTAGCTGTGACATTGAGATACTTGGCGACTGGGGACTCTTTTACAAGTTTACAGTATCTATTCCGTATAGCCAAGCAAAGTATTCGGCCCATGCATCGTCTTTCAGGTGTCTCTTATAATAATTTCTATCTTTTGGGTCCCAAAGTAACGGTTTGTTCCGGTAGATTTCAATCAAATTCAGGCATTTCTCATCGTCCCACTCCATAGCGATTCGCAACGCTACTCAACGCTACGCAACGTACACATTTACGAGCAAGCGAATGTGGCGTCCACGAGCCTACTGCGAGTCCCTTTGTGTTCGCAGCAAAAACCGACAAGACAGTGGCTCGCCGGTCGTGTTACAGAGCGCGCTCGAAGTACGTTCGCGAGCGTGGTTCGGAAGGCGTCCCCACTAACACAATGTGGTTACAGTAACCGTTACGTTACATGCAACAGCTCGCTAGTGTGTACCCGGCCTAAGACCGTACTCTTCAACAAAGCGTTTACATGATCCCGCCATTGCTGAAGTCCCGTATAACTTTCCCTAACATGATGGGACTTTATGTTGAGAGTTTTCGAGACCCCCGATCAACCCCGAAGTCGAAGGATCGCCTCTTATATGTTGTCCGCTTCTGCTACCCTCCGTATTTGGAGGCCATCTCCACCAGTAACCAGAGGACGTACCAGGTTCTTGCTTGACTTTCTTTCCGACCTCGAAGACGGAGGCAGTACTTTCGCCCGAAACATCGGTAAACTTCTACCAGACTACATGGTGTAAAATCTGAGAAAATAGTACTTTTCATACTACTCCTCCCCATGCATTTTATTTGGAAAAACTGAGGAAAATCACTTGACATCTCCATCAGGATAGTGTCTCAGCCGAGATTCGAACCGGTTACTTTCCGAATACAACTCTGAAGCGTTAGTGTTTCAGCCACCTTGCTGGGCTACAAGGAATGAAGATCACGTAGAACGAATAGCTGTCGGTAAAGCCGGAAATTCCACTGGAGAGGTTATAACATTTGTTTTACATTCACAAACACTGGCGAAGAAAACAGCCGCTGTGACATTCCTCGCAATAAAGCACACATCCTCGTAACACGAACACTTACGCAACTGCTATTGCGTCACCTCAATGTTCCCTAGAAACATACCAGGATCTGAACTAACTTCACAGCGCAGGTACTTCCTTGCCACCTTTACAGACGCCGATGTATTCCCCTCCTCACTACTTTACATCATATCTACACGAATCGTATACCGTGACGTGTATATCCATTGCTAGGCAACGATTCTGTAAACACGCCTCGACAATAAAGAGGCTGTTTTCTATGTGGTCCGCGCCGCTACTGTTGCTATGCAATGGTGCGGTAAACACGCCTTCCCAGAAATAGAGGGACTGTGTTTTCTTAGTGGTCCGCGAAAAGTGGTTATAAAGAAGAGTTGATTTGAGCAGTCGAGTGGAGTAGAGTTTCGAGACGCCAGCCTATGAACTAGGGAGCAGAGGAACTGAGTTGGCAGTTGCAGAATAAGGGCAAGAAGGGAATTAGACTGTGCACAGAAGGCTTTATGTGTGATTTGAAGTTAAAATGAGACTGTTATAAATCCTTTGCCAGGATACGGCTAGTGAAGACCGAAAACATTAGTGTGTGTGCAACGGTGAACTGTAACGTGTGTAAATCAGTGATAGCGCTGCATTGCCTGTAGTCCCAAGTTGTGAATGCATACGGTGCAATAAATCCAATCATTCAATCTAAAATCCGTCTTGTAAGTCACGCACACACCCCTACAAGTGGCAGAACTTTAATACTATTATCTCCAAACAATAAAATCGCGGATATTACGGTAACATAGTGCACCGGTAGCACGCTGAAAACTCCACCTGCCCGTCATTGGCTCTGCCTCCCCCGTCGTAATTTCCACCAACATTTCTCATATCTCAGTTGGTACAGCAACTAGACTACGGACTAGTCGACGGAGGAATCGGGGTTCGACTCACGGAAGAAGCAAGAAATATTTCTCTTATCCACAGCGTCCAGACCGGCTCTGGGGCCGACCCAGCCTCCTATCAAATCGGTACCCGGGACTCTTTCCTCGGGGGCAAAGCGGCCGGGGCCTGAAGCTGACCACTCACCTCCAACTTACTACCTTCTGAGATATGACGCCATGTAATCCGGTAGTTCATCGAAGTTTCGGATGGAATCCACTGCCTCCATTTTCATGGTCGATGAATGAACCGAGCAACTAACTGGCGGACGCCACGCGGTAAGCGGTGCGACAATTTTGAGATTCTGCCCCCAGAACGAGACATCACGGACGGACGGACGGATGCAGCTCCCATCCCTTCTGCTGGCGCTGCAGTAAGAGGCACCGCTGAGACAGCAGCAGCTGTTTGTCCCTCGGATACTGGAAACCTGCAGAATGCGGATGCTTCGCTTGCAAAGCCATGCAGATTACAGCGAAGTGTTGAGAGTTGTGTCTTCTGCACAACAACAAAAAGGTGCACGTGTTAATTAATTAAGCACTATGCCAAGAAGACATATGGGGGGAATGGAGGTATAACTCCATCATTCCTGACCTCGGTACTAGTTGCCCCGGCCGCTTTATCGCCAGCGCCAATTGGATGAGAGGGTGGGTGGGACTCAGAGCCGGCCGAACGCTGAGAAGCATCTGTAGTCCTTGTAGAGAACCGAACCCCGCATCCTTTCTCCTGAAGCCCGAGATCTGCCTCGTTACCCTAGCTGCTTCTATCCCACTGCTGCCGGCCACTCACTTACTTCATGTAGTTAAATGATTGTATGCTAGGGAATAATGAATTGGTAAGGATGTGGAAGGAAACGGTGGTGACGTAATTTAAGGTGCTATACCGGCATTTAGCTGGAGAGACTGGAGGAAAATGACAAAATAAAAACTGTCAGCATAATCGGTGTCTCGACTGAGATCCGAATCGGGTACCTACCGAATGTATGGAAGGCGTGGAGCCTTACCTCCAGAGCCCCAACACACCCTGAGACTGCAGAAAAAAACGTACAGGTATATTCGTAACAATGCGATTCGGAGGAGGCGACGGTATGGATAAAATGACCGTGGCCAGGAGGGGTGAACTGGGGGAATATGAAGTCGAAACGCTTGGCTGTTCGTCTGTCTCTTCACGCATCAACAACTTTCCGGCGCCTTGGGAACAAAAAACGTGTATCTGTACTGTCTCTATTGTGAACTTAAAATGCCACGGCACAGATCGAGGCAACAGGTTCCTCCGAAACATTGCTACCTACCGACCGAAATACACGGCGTCACATACCAGAATAGCGTAAGCCTAACCTTCACTATAACGACAATCACTCAAATCGCAGCCTCCGAAGACTAGCACTGATACTGGACTAACAAACTCCACGGAACACAGTCCTAAATAAGCTAATAGTTGCTCAGCTAGTAGAGAAATTACCAGCATTTTATGGAAACCGAAGGTTCATTACCATTTTTACAACAGCCAGCCACTGGACCACATCCTGAGCTAGACGGATCCACTCCACATTCCTCCATCATATTTATTTAAAATCCAGTTCAATATTGTCCTCCAATCTATGGCTAGCTCTTCCGAGTAACCCTTTCCTTAAAGTTTTCATACATTTTCTCAATTCGTGCTACATTCCTCCGCCAATTCCATCCTCCTTGGTTTGATCATTGTAATAGTATTTGCTGGGGTACAAATTATGAAGCTCCTCATTGTACAATGTCCTTATCCTCCAATAACTCCTTCCTCGTTAGGTCGAAATATTCTCATCAGCACTGCTCCTCAGATTTGTCTAAGTGATGCACAATGAATCATGCACAGAGTTAGTTAATTAGTTAGGCCAGAAGTGGCCGCAGTACAAGGGACTTAGTCCCACCCTACTAGCAATAAAAAAGTAGTTAATTAGTAAGATGGATCTTAGGGAAATAGGCTGTGAGGATGGGAGGTGGATGGAGCTGGCTCAGGATCGTGTTACCGGAAAGGGACATAGAGACGATGACCTGCCAAGAGACGGAGGCACGTCTAGAAGAAGAAAAGCCGACCTCAGTGGACAGGAAACCTGAGACGGCAGAAGAAGAAGAAGGGCTCCCCAAATAAGACGCCGAAGTGATGACGGTCGTAGAACCGAGGAAACGATGTAAGGACCGAAAACTGGCCGCGGAGCGCCGACGCCAAAGGAAGAAAAGAGCCCAGAATCCGGTTGGATACCAGAGACTACTGGCCATCGCCCGCAGAGGGACGAGCCACCATGCAACAAGCACGGCAAAAGCAGAAGAGAACCGACACAAGGATGTCCCTCGTGCAACAGTAGCACGGCAAAAGCAGAAGAGAACCGACACAAGGATGTCCCTCGTGCAACAGTAGCACGACGCAAGAGAGACCTCATGAAGAAGACCGGAACGTGTGATTGGAAGCGATAGTGTGAGAAGGTAAGTCCGTTGACCAGTTGCAACGGGCTATTATCTCGTCCTTTAATCAGAATTGTCCGGCTGAGACCACTCGCGGACCAAGAAGAACGCCTTGGTGGAATAAACAGCTGAGTGGGCTTAGGATCAAAACAAGAAGGCTGTTCAATACAGCTAAAAGAACAGGGCAGTGGGCCACCTACAAGGAAGCTCTTACCTGTTACAAGAAAGAAATAAGGAAAGCCAAGCGATCCTCACGGAGGAGACTCTGCCAGGAGATCAGTGATGTACCAGGCGGTGCCAGACTCATGAGAATCATGGCAAAACAGGCGACCAACAAGGTCAGCACAATTAAGCTGCCTAACGGGCAGTATACTCAAACAGGAAGGGAAACGCTGAATGAATTATTCACTGTTCACTTTCCTGATTCAAAATTGATTGACAATTTGGACAATGGACAGGGTCAGCAAAACCCGGACACTTGCCAAAGCAAGATGAACAGGGTAGACTGGAACCTGGCCAAAGTCATAATTAACCAAACAAAGATCAGATGGGCATTGAACACTTTTAGACCATTTAAATCAGCGGGAACAGATGGAACTGTACCGGCACTTTTGCAGCATGGGGCAGAACTTTTAGTTCCACACTTATGCCGCATATATAGAGCCTGCATGGCATACGGTTTCATCCCCATGGCCTGGAGGCAAGTTAAGGAGACGTTTATTCCAAAGCCCGGGAAACATGATTATAGTGAGGTTAAGGCTTATCTTCCTATCAGCCTGTCGTCTTTCTTGTTGAAAACGATGGAGAAAATAGTGGATAGGCATATCAGGGACGGGGCATTGAGGACATATCCTCTACACCGAAACCAATATGCCTACCAAACAAGTAAATCTACCGAAAGTGCACTACACAATGTGGTAACACGCATAGAAAGTGCGATTGAACACGAGGATATTGCCTTAGGAGCATTCCTTGACATAGAGGGAGCTTTTGATAGAACCTCATTTGATGTAATCAAACATGCTGCTGGAAGGCATGGCATAGAGCCTGCAATATTCAGATGGACCAATGCTATGCTGGAAAGCAGAACCATAGCTGCTACATTATCAGGAGAAACCCTGGGGACGTCCGCGTCTAGGAGATGTCCGCAGGGGGGCGTACTTTCGCCTCTGCTGTGGAGTCTGGTCGTCGACGATCTCCTGTGGGGACTTAATGATGATGGGTATTATACAGTAGGATATGCTGATGACATAGCAATCCTCATAAACGGAAAATTCCTTTCGATCTTATCAGAGCGTCTTCAAACAGCTCTGTACATGGTCCAACGATGGCGTGAAATAACAGGTCTTTCCATCAATCCAATAAGACGGTAATTATACCGTTTACTAGGAAGAGAAATATAAATGGTCTTAAGGAACTGACTCTCTTCAGTAAGGCAATCCACCTCTCCAGCGATGTCAAGTACCTTGGTCTAGAATTAGACAAGGGACTGACATGGAAAAAGCAGCTGGACAAAGTCATTAATAACGCCTATAAGGCTTTTTGGACATGCAGAAGCATGTCTGGTAACACTTGGGGACTGCAGCCTCACGTTATACGTTTGATATATACTGCGGTTGTGAGACCCATAATTACTTATGGTGCTACAGTATGGTGGCCCAGAGTCAAACTCAAGACAAGCAAGACAGAACTTAGCAAATTGCAAAGGTTGGCTGGCTTAGGTATCACAGGAGCAATTCGAACATCTCCAATGGCTGCACCAGAGATACTCCTTGGACTCCCCCCACTGCATTTACAGTTGGAGGCAGAGGCCAGGGCAGGAATTTACCGTCTCCAGTGCAGTGAACAATGGAAACCTAGATCTGATGGTTTCGGCCATGCATACATGACTCAGGACATGAAAAAAGAAACCATATTACATGGGGTCTGACAAAATGATACTCAGACATGTATATGAAAAACCCTTCACAGTCAGATTTCCTGACAGGAGTGAATGGGGTGACGGATTTCTGCCCAATAGAAAAGGGGGACTTCTAGAATTAGAAGATGGTTCCAAGACAAATAAGGGCACTGGAGCTGGTGTGTACTGCCATGGTACGAAGTGGGAACTTAGTTTCAACCTTGGGCAGTACACGACAGTATTCCAGTCAGAAGTATATGCCATTAAAGCATGTATTATGGAGAATTTAGATAGGAACTATAGAAATAGGAACATCTACATTCTATCTGAGAGTCAAGCTGCATTTAAAGCGCTTGACAAACACCAGATCAATTCAAAATTGTTCTGGGATTGCCACCAAACCCTCAAGGAACTGGCCAAACATAACAGGGCACAACTGATATGGGTGCTGGGGCATGAGGGTATTGCTGGAAATGAAACAGCAGACCAATTAGCTAAAACTGGAGCTGAACATCCGTTCATAGGACCTGAACCAGCCTGTGGAATCTCTATAGGAGTTGCCAAACAGGCAATCAGGGATTGGACTAACATAAAACATAAGAAATACTGGAGATCCTTAACTGGACTTAGGTAAACAAAGGGACTCATACGAGGACCTTCCACTAAAAGAGCGACGGAACTGCTGAAGCTAAACAGGAACCAGCTAGGATGGGTGGTAGTACTACTTACAGGACACTTTCACCTCAAAGGACACCTGTTCAAACTGGAACTAAGTGATAGTCCCGCTTGTGAGAGGTGTCAGACAGAAAACGAAACAGCCACACACATCCTGTGTGAATGTGAGACTTTATCTTATTTAAGACTACGTCACTTGGTTCAATACTTTATGGAACCAAGTGACTATTTTGATGCCCCCACGTCCAAAATCCTGCGCTTCATTCGAAGCGTGGGGTTGCTGAGGGAATAATTAAAAAAAAAGGGGAAGCACAATAGACCACTGAGGTCGCGGTGCAAGGGCCGAGAAGGCCTACCCCTCATACATTCATTCATTCAAGATGGATCTTAGGGGAACAGTCTGTGAGGATGGGAGGTGGATGGAACTGGCTCAGGATCGTGTTCAGTGGCGGGCTTTGGTATTAGCGGTGTTGAACCTTCGGGTTCTACTACCAGAGTTAGTTAATTAGTAAGATGGAGCTTAGGGAAATAGGCTGTGAGGATGGTAGGTGGATGGAACTGGCTCAGGATCGTGTCGAGTGGCGGGCTGAATTAGTAAGATGGAGCTTAGGGAAATAGGCTGTGAGGATGGGAGGTGGATGGAACTTGCTCAAGATCGTGTCCAACGGCGGGCACTGGTGTTAATATGAACGACCTATATACATCTGATAGTTCCGCGTTACATTATGACCCACTGTTATCTACGGGTGATGGCACACCTAGGAAACTGGCAACCGCAACGCAACCGCAATTTCCGAGAACTGGTATCAGCCTGAGTTGAACTGAATGGAGCAGCGCAAATTGAGGAAACGGCAACGCAGTTTCCTCAATTTGCTCTGCTCCTTTCAGTAACATGTGTTCAACTCAGGCTGATAACAATTCTCGGAAACTGTGGTTGCGTTGCAGTTGCCAGTTTCCTTTATGTGCCCTCGCCCTACAGGTTGGCTATTTCACAGTGGTCGGCCGCGCTGTCTAAGGCATGAACTGTCTTTGCTCGCTCGAACACTGGGATCGCGGTTTCGAATCCCACTCGAGGCATAGATGTTTGGCTGTATTTATTCTGTTTGTGTTGTCCTATGTAGGTAGCGGCCTTGCGACTGGCTGATCCCCCGTCCAAGGAGTCCTACTGACTGTCTTAGGATTAAGAAACAGTGAAACAAAGTGTCTCAAAGATGTCCTATGCTCCAAAGTGAGAGCAACAGGAAAGAGAGAGATTATGAGTCGGGATTTGAACAGGGGACATTCATATCCAGCAGTAGCAGCACACAGGTTTATGTGGGGGAGGTCAATGTAACCACAGCTTAACGATGTCATTAGAAATCACGTGGCTGGCTCCAGACATAGACTCCCCCCCTGCACACCACACAGTTGTCAGACCATGAAGGGACTAAGGAACTCACATGTATGCAAAAATCACCTGATTCGTTGATTACCGCTTTCTTTCGTCTTACCAGGAACGCAGTTCGCTTGACCGCGCAGTGTCGGATACACGCTTGCGCATTCTGTTGTAACAACACAGGTTCGACTCGCATGTTACGGTGATCAGGTGTGTTCGACAGGGCGAACATGAACAGGTTGTACACTCATGATCCACTAAACGTTTGCAGTTGTCATAAAAAGAGATAAAGCTATCCCTGTAACAAGCCGTGGAAGCCCACAGGTTGTGAGACGTCGAGGCCCCCACATTTCCTAGACAATCTGCTTACAGATGCCGGTGAGGTCAGCCTTGCGCCGGCCACCGTCTACTCTCAGGAAGATTCCTGGTACTCATTTCTGTTAGAGGCTGAGTCGACCCCAGGCCAAAATTCGGCTGAAAGGATTAGGTCAATTGAAATATCAAGTGACCTCATCGGGAATCGAACCCGCGACCTTCCTTCTTGTAGGAAAGTGCAGCAACCAACTACACTACCACATGCCCCATTCGCAGCTACTGGTCGGAACATGCCGTGCTTCCAGATAGCTGTCACAGCTTCTGTAAACATGTACGCTATGAGTATGAACCGAAGAGAGAGACTTCGGTAGCAAACGTGTAGAAGGAAAACGGTACAGCGGTGCTAGTTCGTTCGCGGACTAGAAGTTCCGACAAATTAGCGGACAATACAAAAATTATATCCCCATGCCACTAAGATATTTTTAATTTCTATTTGCGGTCATCCACAGCCTTCACTAATTCTTCCCAAGCCTTGTATTTGGTGCGTTTATTGTAACTGCCTGGATGTTTTGGATCCCACAGCACAAGATCAGCTCCGCTTTCGCTATTCCACTCCACTGAAAATTACAATACGCAAAAAAAAAGGAAGTTCTGGAAAGAACTAATCACCTACTATCCTTGATGCGATACAGGCGCATAGAAAACGACGCGTTCAACAAATCTTCTATTGTTGCGTGTGTATTCGTTACAGAGCCGTTGCCTAGCAACGATAAGGGACATACACATACAGACACACAGACTGATGACAGATTTATGAAATGCGCCGTCGAGATGCATTTTGGTGCCAAGTTTCATAAAAATTGGTTCGGCATTCAAATTTGATGAGCGGGATACAGAGACAAAAAGACAGCATGGTGACCGCATAAGCCTACTTTTTTTTAATAAGCAAAGTAGGCTGAACAGGAATATGATGGAGTGGAGATGAACCAGCGAGCGCTCGCGTGAACACACAGGCACCTGTGCTCGCAGCGTGATGTAACATCATCTTAACATCTTAACAACTGCAACACCGACAGCCGTGGGTCGCGGGCACCGCGAGCAAGCAAGGGCGAAAACAAGACAGCATATGCACTTGTTATCATACGAGAATGCGCATGTGCGCATGTGGCTTAGTACACTCGTCCTCTCCAATTTATTCTTAACGTACCGTCATATGCTAAGTACTCCTAGTTAGCGACGTCGTCGCTATGCAATATTTACGTATGATTCGAGGTTCTAGATGCGGTATTCATGAAAAGTACTATCTTCTGGGGTGCAACGCCACGTAATCCGTAAGCAGTCCATTTACGTTTCGGATCATTATCTGGTTTCTTGCTTGGCTTACTCCGCAACTCTTAAGGTGGAGGTAGTACGTTCTTCCGAAACGTGGTCGACTTTTACTATTATTTATTATTATTATTATTATTATTATTAGAGGGGGTGGGTTTCCCCATGCACCGCGACTAATAGTCTATTGTACGTCCCCCTTTGATATTCTACCAGTCGCCATACTCTACCGGTACTGGTGCGTGCTATCAGCCCCGTTCAGCCAACGAGGTTGGCCCTCGGTACCCGATACTTCCCCCATCTACCAGAGGCATTGGAAACTACTTTGGGCGGGAAACTTTTTACCTAATTTTGCTCAGAGGTCTCCTAGAGACATGAGGATCTTTCACGTGCCGTAAATCTACGACACGGGATGGTGGACTTTTAAATCCCAGAAGATAGTACTCTTTATTTAATTATATTTTAGGCGGTACCATAGTTGGTTGAGGCACTATGTTACCAGTCGGAAGATCGCGGATTCGATTCCCTGTCAGGTCACTGTATTTTTCAAATTACCTAATCCTTCCAGCCGCACTATGGCTCCGGGTTCGACTCATCCTCTAACAGAAATGAGTACCAGGAATCTTCCTGGGGATAAAGGGCGGCCGGCGCGTAAGGCTGAAAACCTCACCGCCATCTGTGGGTCGATTGTGTAGAAAATGTGGGAGCCTCGACGTCTCACAAACCTACGGACCTCCACGGTATCTTACAGGGATAGCTTTACTTTTTTACCTTTACCTCAGACTATATAGCGTCGAATGCTAATACATGAATGTATTGGCAGGGGTGTGGAAGTAAGCCGTCGTACCTAATTAGAGGTACCATCCAGGAATTTACGACAGGAGAAAAATATTTGTTTGAATAATTTCAACTTTTAGTAATATATGGATTGGATTGATCTGGCTCAGGAAAGGGACCAATGAAGGGCTCTTGTGAACATGGTAATGAACCTTCGGGTTACATAAAATGCTGGGAAATTCTTGAGTAGCTGCAGATTTGGCATCTCCTCAAGAAGGGCTCAGCTCCATAAGTAAGTAAGCAAGCAAGTAATATTTGGAAAATTACTTGTAGTTTTTTCTTCTATTTCGATTTTTCCAAAATATAATCAAGGAGCCGATTCCGGGCTTGTCACCCTCCCCCGCCTGTCAGCTGCCGGAGCCCATGTACCAGATTACATGGCGTCACATTCGAGAACAATCTAGTCTTGACAGTCAAGCACATGAAAACCTATACATTTCACAATACTTTAATGTGGGGCCACGAGGAATAGTTTTAAGAAAGAGTGCTTTATGCCTTTGTTTCTCTGAGTGTGAAGGTTGTTACCATATGTTACTTACATGGCAGTGCAGTGTGCGGTTTGGAGTTACTGCTTTGCATTATGCACACCCGTCTCGACAGCGAGACACACACAAAAACATTGAAACTTCATCCGCACAGCACGACGTGTGGAATTAACACACCCATATTTAAATTATAATGGGTTTAAAATTGTATTTAAGTGTTTCGTACGACTCTTGCAATAAACAGCGAATATTTCCTTACACAACATTGATTGGGTGGTCTTTGTAGTTGAGAAGAACTGAAATCGTAAATATCGCGTAGGTACATACCCAATATGCGCTTGTACGTTTCTGACACTACCAAATTATTAACAGACCTGTTAGGGAAACTTTCAAGGAGGATGAGGTGGGCAGGGCATGTAGCATGAATGGGGGAGATGATGAATTCATATAGGATATTGGATATTGGTCTTGACAGATTACTGATGATGATGATGATTGGTGGGAAAGCCAGAAGGAAACAGACCATTGGGAAGACCAAGACGTAGGTGGGTGGGCAATATTGTGACGCATTACTTTACGTCCATCGCCGCGCAACGGCTACAATGGAAATTGTTGAGTTCCAACAGCGACAAATCGAATATAAACAGACCGTTGCGAAGGAGCGTTCCCGAGGCAACGGATTGCCGAACACGTGAGTTTGGAATAGGCACTTCCATTGTAACGCAAAGAACAGGGAGCTGTTGCGTAGACAATGCAGAAGCAACGAACGCGTCTCCCCAGAAATGAACTACAGAGAGTTCGCTGCGCCCGTTACGTAACAGCGGACAGTAGAAACGAAACAGTGAGGAATGGTGTCTGGTATCCAGTCCGCAGAACACCTACATAAGCCGAGAGCTACAGGACAGAAAGAAGACAGCAAGAAGACAGTCTTGGGACAGCCGCCGCCAGAGAGAGTTGAGATACAACCACGGCCAAGGATAGTTGAGACGTCGCATTGGAGTATTGGTCCAGAAGTCAAGTGACACTGCAAGTGATAATAATTGTAAGGTATGTAAGCGTGAGAGTCCAATAAAGATTCGCTAAATTCGAGATCCACGTAAAGTTATTTGTCGCGTGACATACCCAAACACGTGACAACTGGTGTCAGAAGTGGGATCAGTTCGGATTAATCGGATCGAATTTAAAAGATTTGACTTACACACGCGATTAAGAAGAATTATTGGTCTACGCCACCTCAAGTGTTATAACGCTACACGAGCTGCAATGGACTCACAGCAGATGATGGAACTCCCGCTGAAAGAGATGAAGGCCATGCAAGAAAAGAGGAGAAACTCAACCCAGAGAGTAGGGCCGCTCAGGAAGAACTTACGGACGCACCATGAAGGAAAAAGAGGAACAAAGGACCGGGGCTGCAAGCGGCCGCTGTACGTTAGAAAGAAGAGGGAAACCGTGAACTACATCGAAGGGTGTGGATCAGAACAGCGATCACACCTGGAAAGTGGATGAAATGCTTGACAACATGCAACGACAAGGAGTTATAGAAGAATCGGACAGCCCTTGGTCGTCCCCAGTCGTTTCGGTCAGAAAGAAGAACGGGGAACTCCGCTTCTGCGTGGATTACAAGAAGGCCATCGGGCTGGAAATCGTGAAGCAAGCAGTAGGAATTCCCAGTAAAATACCGAAAATGAGACACTGGGCACTGTGGAGGGATCGACCCTCTCCAAAACGAAAAAAAGGGGGGGGGGAACGGCCCGCATGGGAGGAACCGGTAGTAGAAAAACCGGCCTCCCTAGTAAGAATGATGAAGAAAGAATGAAAGTGAGGAATGCATGTGAGACAATGCGACCAACAAATATGCACGTCTATGGTAACGCAAAGAACAGGGAGCTGTTGCGTACACAATGCAGAAGCAACGAACGCGTCTCCCCAGAAATGAACTACAGAGAGTTCGTTGCGCCCGTTACGTAACATCGGACAGCAGAAACGAAACAATGAGGAATGGTGTTTGGTATACAGTCCGCAGAACACCTACATAAGCCGAGAGCTACAGGACAGAAAGAAGGCAGCAAGAAGACAGTCTTGGGACAGCCGCCGCTAGAGACAGGTGAGATCAAACCACGGCCAAGGATAGTTGAGACGTCGCATTGGAGTACTGGGCCAGAAATCAAGTGATACTGCAAGCGATAATAATTGTAAGGCGTATAAGAGTGAGTCTCCAATAAAGATTCGCTAAATCCGAGACCCACGTAAAGTTATTTGTCGCGTGACATACCCAATTACGTGACAATATTAAAATGGATCTTAGAGACATAGGCTGGGATGGTATGATTGGATTGATCTGATTCAGGATAGGGACCAATGGAGGGCTCTTGTGAACACGGTAATGAACAAAGTCAATAGAAAGTCCGTCCAGTGTAACAATTTGTAGGTCACTTCTTTATCACTTCTGCCTTACATGTTTCGGTTTAATATAACCATCATCAGAGGCACATAGTACAATCATGAAAACACTGTTGTTGTTTAAGATGTACACAGTTATGTTTGCTGCGTGGACGCTGCTACAGTATGTCGACGTGTAAAAGCACAACACTTGCTAGGATTGTTGAATGCACTAACAATTCTCACATTCCATCCGAACTTCCCTCAAATTAAAAACGTCAATGTTAAAATATTTAAAAATTTTTAAAATTTAAAAATTAAAAAATTTAAAACATTTCATATAAAATGTTAGGCTCCTTCTTGTTGATTCATCCCGAAGATGGGAGATGTCAGCTTGATGTTGTATGGCTTGTGGTTAGATGTTTCCACTGTGCTGTGTGTTGTGTACTGCCACACAAAAAACACAAAAAACGGTAATGAACCTTCGGGTGCCATAAAATGCTGGAAAATTCTTGAGTAACTGCAGAGTTGGCGGCTCCTCCAAAGGGGCTCAGCTCCATAAGTAAGTAAGTAAGTAAGTAAGTAAGTTAGGGAAACCTGGGGAGGGCTCTCCATTCTTCGGTTGCCGGACTGCTGCTGTAAGCATCCGGAAACTCCGGCGAACCAAACTCAGGTTCTCTTAGGGAGAGGGCACACCAAAGAAACTAACAGCCGCAACGCAACCGCAATTTCCGAGAATTGTTATTAGCCTGAGTTGAACATAAGTTACTGAATGAAACGGCAACGCAACTTCCTCAATTTGAGCCGCTCCATTCAGTAACATGTGTTCAAGGCTGATAACAGTTCTCGGAAATTGCGGTTGCGTTGCGGTTGCCAGTTTCTTTGGTGTGCCCTCGCTCTTAGTCTTCCCGTCTTCAGGCAAATGCTAAGTCGGTTCGCAAGTTGCTACCGCCTGCTTCTCATGTAACCCTCCCGGTTTAAATTAATCGAAATTAAATTCCTTACCCTGGACTCCACAAACCAATTCTCCAAATTATGCAACTAGCAAGAAAATCATAAGAATTCTGAGGAAGTTGTCTGCACCAGTCCAGTAAACTTAATCTCTAACATTAATTTATTTCCTTGAACATCTCAACTCCATGGAGCTGAGCCCTTCTTGAGAAGCCGCTGATTCTGCAGTTTCTCAAGAATTTACCAACATTTACGGAACTCGAAAGTTCATTGCCCTCCACTGTCCCTATCCTGAGCCAGATGAATCTAGTCCATACCACCCCATCCTCTTTCTCTAAGACTGAACAGCCCAAACCGTGGATAATTTCCGGTGAAAATGACTGGGTATAACCCCCCTTGACCCGCGATTTTCTCTCTCGTCAACAAATCAGACTATGAGAACGGGGTAAATGCACTTCGGACGGTGTTATTTGCGCATGACGTCTGTCTGCTGCCTAGGTAGGTGCAGCAAAAGACATTACCTACAGTGCAGCCGTGATTTAATGATCCCTGGCCACATTGGCTCCGGCGCAGTCATATATTCAGTTTACTTCCAAAAATCGAAGACTGGACCCTCAAGTGTAGTGCCAGCGTGTCTAGCGGAACAGTGTTCGCAAATAGAACATATAATAGGCGAGGCGTCTGACCTACATGTGACTGTCAACCAATGCTATTTCGAGGCTGACGGCGTCGACGTGACTGACTGACAATGTTGTTTCGAGGCGGACCATTCTGAACATTGATAGAAGGGTTGTTAAATCGAGGCCGGAATGTGGATGACAAGGCAAAAGCAGGTGTTAGGACGTCTTCGATGGCGTACACTTCATATGTATTGCTCGCATGGTCTTGATTTTCTTTTTCGAATTTGTGGAGCTTACGACAGAACTTAATGTTTACTCAAAGACCTTTCTCAGTAAGGTGTATAAGACATACGAGTACACCGAAAACTTATTTACGTCCTTAGCGGCCTCCTTAGTCTAGAGGTAACGTTCCAACCTCATGACTCGTAGTACGCGGGTTCAAATACCCGGCGGAGGTCGTGGAATTTTTAAGGGCGGAAAAATTCAGGGAACAAGTCCTCCGGGAGGCACTTTAAGCCGTGGGTCCCGTGTCGTAGCTTTACGGCACGTAAAAGAAACTCTCATCTCCAAAGGAGGTCACTGAGCCAAAATTACGGACGTTTCCCGCCCAACAGCAGTCTCTAATACCTCTGGTAGATGGGGGAAGCATTATAGATACCTCTCAGCTAGTAGAGCCGGTCTCGCTGGCTGGGCGGGACTGATGGTAAGCACCAGTACCGGTAGGATATAGAGACTGGTAGAAATCATAGAGGGAAGCACAATGGACCAATACAGGTCTGAGTGCATGGGGAAACCCACCCTCTCCAATAACTAACTAACTATTTACGTCCTTAAATAATTTGATCCTTAAAACATTAAAGGGGATTAATCTCATATGTAGCAGTACTTGTACAGTGCAAGTGACGAAAACTTGTCAAACGAATGAAACGACACAAGTAAAAATCCATTCAGGTTCTTGTGGGCCTTCTATTGGTTAAATCGAGGAGAATGATTTCAGCTATGACACCGTGCAGCCTAGTAGGTGCTTACCAACCTTTCGAAGGAACCTGGTGCCTCCGGCTTCAGAGTTAGAAATCAAATGTCGCGGATTAGTGGATAGCTTCATATTCGAAGTTAATCTTTTAAAGACTGACTTTCTTCTAATATATATATAAGAATTCAGTTCGTAGCTCAAAGGAAACACATTACATCTCCGCTACATTTCGGGTTTTATAAAATGCTGAGAATTTGAGTAGCTGAGCAACTACTTACTTACTTACTTACTTACTCATGGAGCTGAGCCCTTCTTGAGGAGCCGCCAATTCTGCAGCTACTCAAGAATTTCCCAGCATTTTATGGAAACCGAAGGTTCATTACCGTGTTTACAAGAGCCCTCCACTGGTCCCTATCCTGAGCCAGATCTATCCAATCCATACCATCCCATCCTATCTCTCTAAGATCCATCTAATATTGTCCACCCACCTACGCCTTGGTCTTCCCTGTGGCTCTTTCCTTCTGGCTTTCCCACCAATATCCTATACGCATTCCTCGTCTCCCCCATTCGTGCTACATGACATGCCCACCTCATCCTCCTTGACTTGATCATTCTAATTATACTTGGAGAAGAGTACAAGTTATGAAGCTCCTCATTATGCAGTTTTCTCCAACCTCCTGTCACTTCATCAGCTGAGCAACTATTATATTCTGAAGCAGGTCGACATAGATGTAGCCACGTCGAAGGGCTGAGTGCTCGTAAAAAGCGCTCCCCGAGACTTTTAAATTACGTGATCCTCGAGACGAACAGTGAATGACACTGGGGCATGTTCCGCCTACACAGCGTCAGGCCCTGTGTGGGTGCACATGTTGGACAAAACCTGAACCCTTTCGACCGGCGAACACTTCACATTTTCATCAAATGACGTAGTTTGTACTTTCGAGTTAATGACCTCAATTACGAAGCTAAATTTTAATAACGAAACAACAGTAATCGCAATCCGTCATTTAATAGTCTTCACTAGACAACAAACTGAAGCATATACGTACATAGACTTCCACATTTCGTTCTCAGTAGCACAGCGATTTTGTCACGAGCAGCACGCGTGAGGTCCCCTTGCTGTCAAAGCCACTAAGATTATTTTTCCAAACTATACATGGACACAAATTCATAAAATCAAAAT
>NW_019722431.1:1015410-1128510 GCF_002891405.2 Cryptotermes secundus | reverse complement strand
TTAGCATCCTCACTCCACCACACTGCCCTTGTCAGAAGGACAAATGGGCGAAGCTTGGGAACCTTCTGACAAAATGATGCTATTGCCTCCTCCCGACAGTAAAGTTAACTCTTCTACTACAGTTTCTGGGAGCTGGGATAGTGTAGTCGGTATAGAGACTGGCTACGGGCTGGACAACAAAGGGGTCGGAGTTCGAGACCCTGTAAGGGCAAGAATTTTTCTTCTCTATGTCGTCCAGATCGACTTTGGGGTCCAGCCAACTTCCTATCCAATGGGTATGACTGAATGTATAAGGGGTGGGTCTTCTCGGCCCTTGATTATTGTGTTTATCCAATGGGTACATGGGCCTGTTTCCTTGGGGGTAAAGCGACCGAAGAGTGAATCTGACCACTGACCTCCAGCTAGTGCCGAGTTCAAGTAAATGTAGATTTATACATCCACTCCCACCCACGCCTTCATGGCGTACAAACTGTATACTTTCTTCCCAATATGTGATGTTACGGACGAAGTTGGGGAACTGTTTTGGTTGCTACAGGAAGTTCTGTTGACACTGCTGGATACTGTCCCGCATCGCGTTCAGGACATGACACAGCGACACAAAGAGCTGTTTGTCCTTTTCCCCTGCTGATTTGACGAGATCAGCATTTCATCAGCTGACTGGAAAGTTCTTAGGCGGCATGCGCACCCGAGTGCAGCGGTCCTACTGCATTAGCAATATCGCCTTGTATGCAGAACTGTCAGCGCTAATTTCTTGTCGCTAAGTAGCTAACGGACACTTCTTGACAACCCTTTAGTTGCTAAGCTACTCAAGGAATTCCCATCATCTTATGGCACCCACAGATTCATTACCGTGTTCACAAGAGCTCTCCACTAAGCCAGATCAATCCCGCCCGTACCACCCCTACCTATTTCTGTAACACCCATTTTAATATTATCCTCATAGATCTATTATTATTTATATAGATTATATTTTGTTTTATTTTCGGAAAAAATTTATTCGACCGCCTCTGTTGTCTAGTGGTAAGAGTTCCTGGCTACAGATCCAGAGGTCCCGGGATCGATTCCCGGCGCTACCAAATTTTCTGAGAAGTATTGGGTCTGAAACGGGATCCACTCAGCCTCGTGAGGGTAATTGAGGAGCTATTTCAAGGAAATAGCGGCTCCGGTCTAGAAAACCGAAATTAACGACCGTGGGGATCCGTTGCGCTGACCGCGTGGCACCCTCTATCCTCAAAAGTTAGCACTAACTTCGCCGAAAAGCGGCGGTCGCTCGGTCGGTATAGTTCGCTTGCGGACTCAAGCCACGGAGTGTTGTTGTTTTTTTATTAAGTGCTTACCTGCAATAGGCCACTGCTGTCGGCAACCACTATAATAAATTAAATTATTAAAATTATCATTTTATCCAGATTTTCAGTTTTGTTTAACGTCCACCATGAAACAATATCTAGATTCGAAATTAAATCCTTTTAAAATTCGTCACTGCACTACATGCTTCGGCCTACTCGGCCATCTTTAGGTGCGTTGAAATTGACTTCAATTAAAAACACAGGAAGGAACAGCTGTTTTCACAGAATTTCAAGGCACCTGATGACGGCCGAGTAGACTGAAACGTGTAGTACTTACTTACCACTGTAGGTCACGGTGCAAGGGCCGAGAAGGCCCACTCCTTATACATACTTACTTACTTACTCATACAGCTGAGCCCTTCTGTAGGAGCCGCCAATTCTGCAGCTACTCAAAAATTTCTCAGCACTTTATGGAACCCGAAGGTTCATTACCGTGTTCACAAGAGCCCTCCACTGGTCACTATCCTGAGCCAGATCAATCCAGTCCACACCATCCCATCCTATCTCTCTAAGATCCATTTTAATATTGTTTACCCACCTACGCGTTGGCCTTCCCAGTGGTTCTTTCCTTCTGGCTTTCCCACCAATATTGTATATGTATTTCTCGTCTCCCCCATTCGTGCTACATGCCCCGCCCACCTCATCCTCCTTGACTTGATCATTCTAATACAAGTTATGAAGCTCCTCATTATGCAGTTTTCTCCAGCCTCCTGTCACTTCATCTCTCTTCGGTCCAAATATTCTCCTCAACATCCTGTTCTAGAACACCCTCAGTCTATGTTCCTCCCTTAATGTCAGAGACCACGTTTCACACCCATACAGAACAGAAACATGTAGTGCAGTGACGAATTTGGAAGTATTTAATTTTAAATATAGATATTGTTGAGCGTCCTTGGCCCCTTCCTATACCTGATCTTTACTTCCGATATCCCGCAGTCACAAGAAATAACCCTGGCCACATTTGCAGGTGACATTGCAGTCCTGTCCTCCCATACAAACCCCAACAGAGCGTCCGAAACATTACAGAACTATTTAAATGTTCTCCAGGACTGGCTACGACAATGGAAAATCAAAGTGAATAATACACGTACTAAATCCGCACAAATAGCATTCACCACCAAACGTAGGACGTGCCCACAAGTTACCATAAACAACGAACCAATTCCAGAACAGTCCGAAGTCAAGTACCTCGGACTCCACTTAGGCCAAAAGCTGACATGGAAAGCTCACATCCAAGCTAAGAAACTGCAGTAACAACAAAAGCAAGAAATATGAACTGGC
This sequence comes from Cryptotermes secundus, assembly GCF_002891405.2. Taxonomy (NCBI): domain Eukaryota; kingdom Metazoa; phylum Arthropoda; class Insecta; order Blattodea; family Kalotermitidae; genus Cryptotermes; species Cryptotermes secundus. Next base: position 1,125,883 of record NW_019722431.1, on the reverse strand, counting down.
TATTAGGCAAAAACTCCCAACTGTCAATGGCAAATAAACTCCTAATCTACAAAACCATATTAAAACCCATCTGGACATATGGGATTGAACTGTGGGGATGCAGTAAACCCTCCAATACAAATGTTCCAGTTAAAAATGTTACGCTCAATAACAAACGCCCCATGGTTCGTATCCAATCACACCCTTCATGCAGATCTCGGAATATCCTTCATAAAGGAATTAATCAACAAAAAAGCCATCAAATATAGAGATCGCATCGTAGACCACGACAACCATCTAATAAATGAACTCGCCGCCCAACACCTGGCGAACTGAAGACTCCAACGTCATTGGCCGGAAGACCTAAACTAGGCGACGCGTGAAGAGCCATCAGTGGATGGTAACTACGGCGCCCGGACATTTACTTATTGCTCTGTTGTCACTAGAGTAGATTTTAAATTAGCAATCAAATAATTAAAAAAAAAAGATATTGTTGCATGGTGGACGGTAGACAGAACTGTACATTCTAATACCAACTGCGACAGGACGCCGTGACAGCGGCTGTTGCAACCACTGCACACGCTCAGGCAGTCGTAATATCGAAACAATGCAACCAACAACTTGCTGTTATATCACGGGCACTTCCCCTCCGCATTTCGTTCTCTCTTTCCCGGTACTAAACAAATTAACCACAAATATTCTAGATAAGCTACAGCAATGGCGCGCACTGCTCATAGGCGAACAGTTGCAACGAGAAGAGCGGTGTACTCTGTAACGGAGTGCAGCCTAGAGTTCTGCATGGGTGTGAAACTTGCTCTCACATTGAGAAAAGAACAGACTGAGGGTGTTTGAAAGCAGTGTGCTGGGGAGGATATCCGGACAGGAGAATGGAGCAGACTGTGTAATGAGGAGCTTCATAATTTCTACTCTCTTCGCAAATATTATTACAATGATGAAGTCAAGAATGAGATTGACAGGGCGTGTAGCACGCATGGGGCAACAAGGAATGCATATAGGATTTTGGTTGGAAAGTCAGCAGGGAAGAGACTATTATAGAGGTTTAGAAGTAGGTGGGAGGATGATATTAAAATGGATCCAAGAGAAATAAGATAGGGTGGTACGGACTGGATTGATCTGGCTCAGGAGAGGGACCAGTGGACGGCTGTTCTGAACACGGTAATGAATCTTACGGTGCCATAAGATGATGGGAGTAGCTTAGCAACTGGTGGCTTCTCAAGGACTCGGCTCCGTGGAGTTAGTTAAAGGAGGAGGAGGAGGAGGAGGAAGAAGAAGAAGAAGAAGAAACGCAAGCGACTGGCGTCAGAGTTTTCGATGTAATGGAGGTAACTCGAAGGTGAGCATGATTGCGTGCAAGAAGAAACAGCAGATACAACAGGAGGACGTATGTGCGTGAATCGAACGCTGGTCGTCCATTCCGTGGCATTACCGACTGAGCTATCCGGGCTCCTCTCCAAGTCGAGCAAACTTTTACTGACGAAGGAGGCAATTCAGATGCGAGATTTCGGGTATTCACTTCGTTGACTATTAAGATTGTTTTTTGCATCATCAAGCCGTGCGGTAAAAATTCGCCACCGTTTCAAAGAAACGTAAAGCCCCCATCTTCAGGGTCGAAGAGATACTAAGGAATCGCTGAGAAAGAAACAATCTTACTTAGCATAGCTTCGATCCTGACGATGGGAGGCAGTCCGTTACTCCGAAACGTCAATGAGCTTCTACCGGTCTGCAGGGCAACACATCGCAGAAGACAGTATTATCCATATCCATCGTTCTTGAAAGCGGTAAAAGTTCACTGGCGTTTCGGAGAAAGCAGAGGCAGGACATACTGAATGGGTATCGGTGGGCAAAACGGCCTCGGCATGAAACTCACCGCTCACCTCCATCCAGTGTCAAAACCAAGAATGCGTGGATCTATACCTTCAGTGCCTTCTACGTCTTCATGTCTTAAGAACAGGGCCAAATTTACCTCCTACAGTTGCTGGGTTACCTTCTCATGGCCATTCACCTACCTGACTTTATTATTTGCCTTTGTGTTTGACGGTATTCGTTGAAGGACAATAGTGAAGGAGATTTCTAGCACAGAGGCTCAAGACTGCTGTCATGGTAGCAACGTTTCTGAGGAGCCTCTATCTTGGTCACCGCCTTCCGAACCTCAAAATTTACATGGTAGAGAAATTTGATGGATTTTATTTGATATTCCAAGGGTTTCCTAACTTTCCTCGTTCCGTTTATCGCCTCAGAAGACGAGTTTCTTGAACTGATGACTCTATAGTAGCTAGTCACTTCTACTGGCTGTAAAAGTACAACAGAAAACGCAAATGTTTTGATGTGTCCGGGTTGTTCTACCGCAGCGCTCAGAGTGCGAATGTGGCTGTACTCTGCACCCACCCCATCTTATCTTTCTGGATACGTCTATTACTCATGAACTCTCTGGAATTAATAAGAACGTGTCATGAATGTCAGATACATAAGGTAGAAGGCTGTGCAGAGAGATTAAAGAAGGAACTGGAAGTAATAGGTTGAGCATATATCTAGCAAAACCAGACAGAGATACAGACACAAACAAAACAAACTCCGTGGCCTTAGTCCGCAAGAGAACTATACCGACCGAGCGACCGCCGCTTGTCGGCGAAGTTAGTGCCAACTTCTGTTTTGTCTAGTGGGTTTCTGCTATTTTGCCACCTGCGTCTTGCTTGGCGTTTTTTGTAGACTAATTCCCTGATGTGTACTGGAACGCTATGAGCTTCCTGAGTTATCTTTTTTCTTCCTGGTGTGGATATCCATGCAGCTGTTTGTATTAGTTTGGTTATGTAGTCCACTGCGTCTTCAAGATCTTGGTTTTCTTTTAGTGGGAGATTTAGGGCAATGTTGTCGTTGATGTAATTTTGGAATTGCGTCCAATTGGTATTTCTATTACAAAGCTGGTGGCGGTTCCTTCCAGATTACGTGATTACTTAGTGTTATTATGATCGGACTGTGGTCTGATGACACGTCTAGCTTAGTTTCTATGGAGCTGTAAATGCCTTTTGTGATTGCAAAGTCTAACAGGTCCGGTGTTTCATTTAAATCAGTAGGCCAGTATGTCGGCTCTCCTGTTGATATGCAGTTCAGGTTGCTTTGCTATATAGCGTTCTGCAGATTTCTACCCTAAGGTGTGATCAGTCTGGAGCCCCTTGCAGTGTGTTTGGCGTTCCAGTCGCCGGCCACTAGGTAGTGTGGACCAAGTTGGAGCAGAAAATCTTCGTATTCTTGATGGGAGATCGCATGTCTTTGGGGGCTGTACTCGTATATTGCAGCGATGACCATAGGTCGGGCCATGGATTCTAGCTTTATTATTGTGCTTTGTATTTTATTCGTGATATATGGTTCTATTGCGTAGTGTTTCCACTTTGTTTTGATAATAAGACCTGAGCCTGCGTGGGCTGTCCCATCAGGGTGGTTGGCTTAGTAGGTTGTATAATAAGGTATTCTGATGACGCTTTGTTCAGCAGTATGGCTTTCTGATATTAGTAGGATGTCTATTTTATTTATTTTTTTTAAATACAGTAATTTCTTCAATATGGTTGTTTATGCCATTGGGATTCCATGCTGCTATTCTTACCGTTTTCGCTGTTTGCGCTATTTGTTTATAATAGTGTTTTTTTTTCTTTTTCCTTCGCACTACAGCCCCAGTGGGCCTAGGCCTACCTCCATGAACTCCGTTCACTTCGGTTTTTCTAGATCTTACACATACGGTAGGACTCCTTGGGCGAGTGATCAGCTCGTCGCAAGGCCTCTACTTGTAGACAAACACAGAAAAACGCACACAAACATCCATGCCCTGAGTGGGATTCGAACCCACGATCCCGGCTTCCGAGTGAGCGAAGACAGTGCATGTCTTAGACCGCTCGGCTACCGTGACCAGCATAATAGTGGTTAGCATGGTTAATATCATACTGTTTTGGTTGAGAAGCTGGTTGAACATGTTTTTGAATTCGTTGAGAAACACTGTAAACTGACTTACGATATCTGCGGGACTGTTGTTGGTTTGGTGGGTCGCTGGTCTTTCAGATGCTACTTGTGAATAACTTATATATTTCGACGTACGTAGTTTGTGGCGTGTTAAGGTGTATTATTGATTCTTTTGGGATTATACGGTGCAGCCAGCCGGTCACGGTAGCCGAGCGGTCTAAGGCATGTACTGTCTTCGCTCGTTTGGAAACCGGGATCGTGGGTTCGATCCCACTCAGTGCATGGATGTTTAATTTGTGTGTGTGTGCGTTTTTCTGTATTGGTGTACAGGTAGAGGCCTTGCGACGAGCTGATCACCCGCCCAAGGAGTCCTACCGAACGTGTAAGATCTAGAAAAACCGAAGTGAACGGAGAAGTTCGTGGAGGTAGGCCTAGGCCCACTGGGGCAATAGTGAGTGATAAGGGGGAAAAAAATACGGTGCAGCCTTCGAAATTAGCAGGATGATTTCCGTTGCAAAGGACACATTTAGCCGGGGTGTCTCGGTTTTCTACAGGATTGGGTGTCATGCGGTCCATTGCATTCGACACAATTGGTTTGGTACAATATTTTTTTGATTGACCATAGTCTTGGCATCTTGTGCATTGTCCAATAGTGTTTTTGCATCTGGGCGGTTCAACACGAAGTTTGCAGTTTAGCAAAAATTCTAAGTTGTAAATTTCTTTGTTGTTGCTTTATGGTTAGAAGTTAACAAAGAAGAGAGGCAATGGTTCTTTGCTGACTCTGTTTTACATTTATCATGTGTTTTACTTCATGCCCTTTCTTGTTTAATTCTTCTGTTATGTCGGATATTGGTATAGAGTGATGCAGGTCGCGAATTACTTCTGGGCGGTTCAACACGAAGTTTGCTTGGTACGTGTGATGTATGATTTTTTCCTCCCTAACGTGCTGTATATTTAGCATTGCTTTAAAGTTATTCACCCCGTAAATGTAGACAGGTGGTGGTTTCGGTTATCAGGATTCTTTGAGATTGGTGGTTGCCTATTTTGGTTGTTATCGCGGGGTAGTTCACTAAGAGAGTCAAATCTGTTAGTAGTCTGGATTTGCTCTGCTATTTCGGCAGGTGTTTTTGGTAGTTTATTCTTTTCCGTTTGTTACTCACTGTTTGCCAGTGATGTTTGTTGAAGCCGTCTTCTTCACGCATGTTTAGGTCGTCTTCGCTGTACGAAGTAGTATCATTTCTTCGGTTGTACCTGACGGTGAATTTGTCGATTGGGTTGCGGTAGTTGTGCTTGATTTGTTGTTATCTGGTTCGTCCTTATCGGCGGAAATTGTAAGTTGTATGACCATTGGTTTGGTTGATTGTAATAGGCCTGCGATGTTTGTGGTTGGTTTGGCGTGGTTTGTAGAGGAGGTTGATTGTGCATGGGTGGTGCTGTCCCAGCTTCGTTCCCAATTGGGAAAGTCACTCGCTCTGCGGAATCCTTTTTGCGCTGAGTTAGTTGTACGCACGTCGGATTGGGTTGGCGGGTTGTACAGCTACTTAATTCGACTTGTACGTTTGGGTTTGTCTTCCCTTTCATCTATAAGCACTGCTTTACGGAGCGGCACCTGACACATTTCCGCACTGTTCGCTCCTAGGAAGCGTACTCAGGATGGAAATAGGTCGTTTCCGAGACGACGTGTTCTTTAGAACAGCGGACGATGTACTAAGTCCAAAATCCCAGCAATCCCGAGTTTCGGCGGAGCCACTTCTATCTTTACGGTGATGCACCTTGGCATATGTTACACAAGTTGGTGCTTCCAACTGAGGTTCTAGAACGTTAGTACACGGTGACATCTGGGGCTTGTACAATAGGCCAGAAGTGGCCGCAGTACAAGGGACTTAGTCCCACCCCACTAGCATAAAAAAAATTACTGCCAACTTTAGCAGATAGAAGGTGTCACGTGGTCAGCTCAAAGGATCCCCACGGCCGTTAATCTCTGTTTTCTAGACCGGAGCCGCTATTTCCTTGAAATAGCTCCTCAATTATCCTAACGTGACTGAATGGACCCCGTTCCAGACCCACTACTTCTCAGAAAATCTGGTAGCGCCGGGAATCGAACCCGGGACCTCTAGATCTGTAGCCAGGAGCTCTGACCATTAGCTGCCGAAAAAACCTCAGGCGTCTGTGAAAATACTGAATCACGCGAGAGCGGCGGAATGCTAGCGATACCCCTACTCCGGTCTTGTCATGACGCGTTCCCATTGGCCAGACTTGGCTCTGGGAATTTAGGGGCACCCGACGGGGGAATCTCTTTTCATGCTCAGGGTCGTGTAGGATGAACGAAGACATTCTGGCCTGGTAGTTGGCCAGATGGAGACTGCATGCGGTATATAGCTCGAATTTTTTCCTCGCCCCACATACGTACGAACAGCTGACATCTCCACAGCACAACGCAAAATATTAATATTAGAAACTAATGTATTCTACGGTTTAAATAGTGGCTTAATTTTTGTAACCAAAGCCACAAAATAAATTATATATTAGTATAATTGAGGGGACGTTTGCAGTTATAGAGGTATAATGGACCTTCTGTGCTGTGAGACCGAGTGTGAGTGTCGTGCTTATCCCGATCCTGTGTTGTTGAACGATGAACGGGTATTACAAAACTTGTTGAACACAGAAGACAGATACTGCCCCTCCAGTTCGTATTTCGAGTGTGTTCAGAAAGATTTAACTCCACAAATGCGGACGATACTTGCAGAATGGATGATGGAGGTAAGTTTTCAAAAAATTTTATTTCCGAAAAATATTTTGTCTTCATAATTTTTCTGTGCGTTCGTCTCGTGAAACAGCTCGGACGAATTTCGATAAAATTGTACAAGAAGGCGAGCTACTGCTGTTTTCCTGGGGTTTTCGATCCTGAAGATGGACGCACTACGTTTATCAGAAACGTCAGTGTGAACTATGGGACAGCATGTCACTTCCTCACATCCCACAAGGTTGTATTCTTCACGTAATTAATTGCACGTCACAAGGTCATTAGCAAGGTTCTCATGTTGAAGCAAATTCTGGGCGAGACTTTTATGAATGAATAGGTGTATGTCCGTGGCTGTAACGGGGTTTAATATAAAAGTTTGCGTTTACATGTTTCGGCCACTACTGGCCATCATCAGAAGGTACAGCCAACGCTAGACAGAAATAATTTACATGCAAAAGGTAAAGTTGGCCCTGTGCTTAAGTAATTAAAACACTACGCCATGAAGGCGTATGGGGAGTGGATGTGTACATCCACATTTTCTTGACCTCGGCACTAGTTGGAGGTGAGTGGTCAGCTTAGCGCCCCTAATGCTTTATCCCCGGGGAAAGAGCCCCCGGTGTCCATTGGATAGGAGGTTAGGTGGACCCCAGAGCCGGTGTGGACGACATGGAGAAGAGAAAATTCTCGATCCTAACCGGGACTCGAACTTCGAGACCTCGGTCTCCCAGCCCCTAGCTACATTGTATAAATGGATTTATACTATTATAAGTCGAGTTGTAAATTTAAATACTAATTTAATTACAATTTGTGTTGCTTGAAATTAAATTAAAAACCTTGGCTGTATATGAACATGGTGACGGCCGTATTTTTCTGTAGCTGGCAGTGACACGGGTGTTCGGGTGAGCATTGATAAAATAGCTCAGTTCTGCCCATGGCGACCGCTGTGAGAACCTCAGAACTGTACGACAGTGAATCATTGTTCCATGACGTTATGATCTGTCCAATCAGTACAATTCAGTAGTTAAGCTTATTTGTTTTGCAGTAAGTGGCACAGTTTGCTGGACAACAAAAGTAATTAGCGAGCGTGTATGCTTGTTTGAACGAAGTCGCCATGTTCAAGTAATTATAATGCATCTCAGACGTTGAATGTATGGTCCCAGCGTGGACCTTGTATTACTTAATCCCTTTTTGACATCTCACAATGTCAAGGCCCCGTCTGTAATTACGAACTGCCATTCGGGACCTCCACAGACACCGCACTATGACGGTCTCCGTGGGGAAGTGAAAATCTACTTCAATATGTCGTTGGATGTAACGCCGTGTTGTCTGGTAGGCCACGGACGTTTGAGAAGAACATCCAGCCTCCATCTTCAGGGTCGAAGCCCATCAGGAAAGGTGAAAACTGCAAATTGCACAATGAGGAACTAAATGTACTTTTCGCCAAGTCAGGGAGGATGAGATTGACAGGGAATGTAGCACACATGAGGCTAAGCTGAATGCATGTGGGAAAGCCAGGAGAGTCGACTAGGAAGCCCTAGACGTACGTTGGAGGATAATATTAAAGTCAATTTTAGTGAAATAGAATGTGCTAGTATTGACCTTCGGCTTTCTTAAAACGTTGGGAAATTCTTAAGTAACCGAGCTACTGGTGGCTACTCAAGGATTTGACTCCATTAAGCAGGAAGCCACCAAGAAGCAGTTTACTCTTTGAGCCTAAGTTAGTGAGTTCCTCCGAAACGTCGGTGGACTTACACAAGACTACACGGCGGTACATGCTGGAAGATAGTACATTTTTATCGCTGTGAGAACCTCAAGGTCAACTTGGTTTGTACCGTTTAAAAATATTTGTTTTTACGAAGCGCGCCAGAGTTATTATTGTTGAAACACTAAGAATAATTTTAATTTCCGATATTAATATTCCCCCCCCAAAAAATCTAGGGGCGACGGGACAAATCCCCCCCCCGGCTGGCGCCCATGGGCTCGTAACGCACACTTAATTCTGGCTTGCACCGGTCCGTTAGAACACGCACCGTTCACATTCTGCTTTTCGTAACCACTTGAGGTCTGCATTCTTTCCACAATGTATTTATGGCTTCCATATGATTGTCACAATAGACAGCGATTATTTCCATAAACAGCAATACTAGGTTAGTCTTTGTAATGGAGACACGGTATGTTTTCTGTGAGGTAGGAACTGAATTTTTAAACTTTTTTCTTTTGGATTATATTACGACACGACGCTGTCGGTATCTGGTCTGTATAATATTGAATGACGGATGAATAATTAATTGGAAAGGATTTGAAGCAAGTGGCCATGGCCTAATATGAATTACCCGACAATATGCCTGTAGGTAAAGGAAAAAAAAAGCTTAACCCTGTTACAGGCCGTGGAGGCCCATAGGACTGAGAGACGTCGAGGCTCCCACATTTTCTAGACGCTCACAGATGGCGGTGAGGTCATCATAATGCGTCGGTAGCCCTTTATCTTCAGGAAGATTCCTGATACTCATTTCAGTTAGAGGCTGAGTCAACTTCAGGGCCATGGTGCAGCTGGAAGGATTAGGTGAATTGAAAAAATCCAATGAGCACATCGGGAATCGCACCTGCGACTTTCCGGCTTGTAGCATAGTGCCTCAACCTACTACGCTAGAGCGTGCAGGTACCGAGGAAAACCATAGAAACTCGTCAGGATAGTCGATATCCCGACCGAGAGTCGAACCGATTATCTCCTCAATAGCAAGTCTTAAAAAAGAGTGTTTATCTGTAGCCCATGCTGTTTGGTTGAAATGTACGTCATCCAGTACAAAGTCGCTGTTGTGATCCTGCATAATGTCACCATTGTGATGTGTTGTGTTCAGGTGTGCGAAGAGCAGAAGTGTCAAGAGGAGGTGTTCCCTCTCGCAATGAACTACGTAGACAGGTTCCTCAGTGTGTGTCCGATCAGGAAAAGTCAACTGCAGCTGCTCGGAACGGCGTGCCTTCTGCTCAGTTCCAAACTCAGACAACCCCATCCTTTGGCGACCGAGGATCTAGTCATCTATACCGACAATAGCATCTCCGTGGATGAACTGTGGGTAAGTTACGTACCCTCTCACAGACACTTTGAAAGCCGTAATATTGTGCCAAATTCTGGGAGCCTTTAGGTAGGCCGCACACCCGCATGCGTCAAGACGTGTAAGAGTCAAGACACGATTCTGCGACATGATTCAAAGAAGGAAGCACAGTTGAAACGAATGAGATTATGAAAACAGCCGCACACCGGTCTGAGTCATGATGTTGACGTCAGCTTCATGCTGACGAATCACGAATGAAGCAAGACTGCGTCTTTTGTCTCATGTCTTGATGCTTGTCTGACGCAGTTGGTGTGTGGCCGCCCTTAAGGAACCGTAGTTACTATACTGTGCGTGTTTCTGGACCTTGTGCTCGGCACAGTTCAGGGTGTGTGGTTACAATGCGTCACCCACCCTCCCCCTCCATGCAACCGCAACCACTGCTATACATCTCATCTGTACGGATGGAGTACTACTTTTCTACGTTTGTTCCTTTTCAGAATAAAATGGTCGGTGTTGAGATTAACGATAATTACGAGTTAACATGTGACCAAAATGGCTATGAAACTTTATACTGCCATATTGTCCGCCATGTCAGCGCTGCCAACCACAGAAGTTTCAGAAGCCATAGCCTAATGCTGAAGGGCTTGCAGGCATTTAGTTATATGAGAAGTACCAAAAGCCGAACTTTTTCAAAACGGAGACCAAAGTCTGATCTTTTAAAAGAAACATAAGCTTTGGATCTTGTTTGTAGAAATGAACTTACAAAGTTGGCAACGCTAATGTGGCGGAGGGCATGGCGGTAAGATTTCCAAATCACTTGGCTCACTCATTAATACGGAAGTACCGAACTAATGTTAATTATTGCAAATTGGCTGTGATTACATTTATTTCCATTGTATATCGATCTGACAATACTGGGGGATTTCAGATGAATTATATTTCGTATGTCCTCATGGAAAATGTTTTAATTCCAAATGTTAACGTGTTTGATATGGATTCATTACAGCAAGTAGGCGTTAAATATAACCGAAGACGGTTACACAAGTTTTGAATATGCGACCTGGGAGGAACGCTTAAAAACAGATTGCAGTTGCGTGAATAAAGATATTTAAAGCAGATTAAATTCTGGCCTGCATCCACTCACTCAGATCCGAACTTTCTGTTGTATCGTCTGCTGTGAAGAAACGTCACACGAGAAACTTTTAATTGCGTAACGACTGATGAAACGCCCCGCAGGTCGCATGATGTCGAAACATGTCGGATTTTCAGTTATGTTAAATAAAGTAACACCTCATGATGTGATTTGGCGCAGCCTAGATACTCTTTTTTTTTTTTATTTTCAAAACCAGTTTTGTTTGAGCGTGAAACTTGGTCTGTTTCATTACGGGAAGAACACTGTTTGAGAGTGTTTGAGAAAGGGTGCTGAGGAGAAATTTGAATCTCAGAGGGATGAAATAACAGGATACTGGAGAAAACTGCAATGAAGAGCTTAATAATTGCATTCCCCGCCAAATACAATAATCAGATGGAGGTTGATATGAGTAAGGAATGCAGCACGCATGTGAGGTAAGAGAAATGCATTCAAAGTTCTAATAGGGAAATGTTAAGGAAAGAAACGTGCCACTAGGGAAACCTAGACGTAGATGGATATTCAGTAAATAGCATAGGGAGGGTTCGACTTGATTCATCTGGCACAGGATAAGGACAAGCTGTTATGAACAAGGTAATGAACCTTCATGTTCATGCTGGGAATTTGAGTGGGTGAGCAAACTGTTGGCTCCTCCGAAGGGACTGGTCAAGGGAGTTACTGTTGAGAGCGTCTTTAGGTTACAGATATTTTCTAGACGCGGAGGGTAGCTGCAAATTAGACACAAATTGTCCACCAGCTTGGGGGTTGGGTGCGGGCCCAACACTTCCTCACCGTAAAGAATCATTAGGAAATGCTAACGATAACTGTGTACTGTAGAGCGAGACAGTTAGATATCGGGCTTCGGAAAACCCACGGCTCCTGCCGGTCCATGGATAGAGGTGGGAATGCAGTGGGGAAAGGATTGCCACAACAAGAATAATATTCCTGGAACGTTGGGAATAAACATTCTGTGGCAATCAGGTTTCCACAACTGGGGCGTACGGCTCTCAGGGACTAGTCCGCGCCAAACGTTTCGGAAAAATTTGCAATTAACATAAGGAGTTTTGACAACTCTTCTCAAGTTTTTAACCCCGAAGATGGCAAGTACATGATTTGCCGAAAGGTTCGAAAATCATCAAAATTCGACGTGGACTAGTCCCGAGAGCCGAAGACTCAAACATTTTCTGGCCTGTTACTTCTTTCGAAGGGGCAGATTTGTCTATTAGGTCGATAAAGTGACTGAGGGGACATAATGTTGAAATGTGAATGGGTGTGGATTGGAAAGGTGGCTAGGGAAGGCTATATTAAGCTGCTGTTGTAATATTCGGCCGGAGGAATGGAGGAAAGCTACAGCGAATGCCAGTTAAATTCCTGACATGGCGGTTAGCAAACACTGACCTGCTGGAATTCACCAAGGGGGTTGGCATAGCAGTAGAGTTCTGGACTCGTATTTGTGATGTGCTCGTTTCAAATCTTGGCCGGTACAGTAGTTATCCGGACAGATTTTTCATAGTTTTCCTCAGTGATTCCAGGCAAATGCCGTAGTACCTCAATTACAGGATGATCGCCTCTTTCCAAATCCTTTTCATTTCCTCCCATCCGGCTTACTGTCCGTTGGTATGTGCACTCAACACGGAAATTTCGCTGGAAGAAACTAATCAGCGTCTTCGGCATGGCATTGGAAGGTCTCGAGTTCAAACGTCTGCCCGGAGATAGGCTATCCAGATAGTTTTTCGTGGGTTTCTTCAGTCTCTAAAGGAAAACTGTGCCTATACCTTTTGTTGGGTCTGTTCAGCGATGTACGCTTGAGATGTGAGCACAAACATGTGTCTGTTATTGTGCAGTCCAATTTAAGTCAAAACCGTAATGTGGCGACAGAATTCGGTAAATTTATCTAATATCAAATTTAATGAAAATCCCTTCAGGCGTTCTCGAGTTGTTACATGCGGATAGAACGCGACACGACAAAGCCAGTAGGCGCAATCTTGCTACCTTGCTACCGCGCCGAGATGATGTCTTCCAGCATAACGAATTATTTGCTGATGTTGCCAGTAGTCATTTATTGATTTACGTTGTAAAGGCGCTCCAGAAGAGCATTGGGTAAATTAAAAACTTGTAAATAAAGAGCTGCGGGTCACGGTAGCCGACCGGTCTAAGGCATGTACTGTCTTCGCTCGCTTGGAAACCGGGATCCTGGGTTCGAATCCCACTCAGGGTATGGAAGTTTAGTTTGTGTGTGTGCGTTTTTCTGTGTTTGTGTACAGGTAGAGGCCTTGCGACGAGCTGATCACCTGTCCAAGCAGTCCTACCGAATGTGTAAGATCTAGAAAAACCGAAGTGAACGGAGAAGTTCATGGAGGTAGGCCTAGGCCCACTGGGGCTGTAGTGCCAAGGAAAAAAAAATAAAGAGTTAACTACCCACAATAAATTAAGGAGAGGGGTTGCATGAGCAGGCCAACCCATCTCAGAGAGTTGTATGTATCAATTAATGTAAAATGTTTTGCATAGTTTGTTATTTTATTTTAAGAATGATTCTATTTCAGATTTTGTATCGTTGCGCGCAGCGTCTGTTGCCGATCGCTTAACCGCGTTATATTGAGAACTAAAACGACGTAAATGAAGGTGTCGTTACTGATAGCGTAATGGCGTTAAAATGAAAATGAAAAGCCATAAATTAAGAAGTGGTATATATTTTTCAGTGGCGTTAAATCGAAATAGCTCAAATGAAGAAATGGCTGATGTCTACAGTTTAATATGTTGGATCTTTGGTTCTCGTGGCGGTAACTGAAGAGTAAGGTCTACTGGATTGTAATGCCGAGCAGTTCGGAGAAAGCCCGACGTTTCGACATATCGCTTCTGCCACTTTCGAAGAATAAGCCAAGCCAGAAAGGAGGAGGCGGCAGGCAGTCTCGGGCTGTTCCGAGCTGCACAGCGTTACAATTCAGAAGACTGTACCCTTCACCTTAAATCTTTATAAAGCTAATTGGTTACTATATGTACCACCTGCTGTAACATACTAAAACTCTGCATTCTGCCCACACAGTGCAGGTACGTGTTCCGTATGGTGCTCACAACAAACAGCTACTGTTTCCCTAAACAGCATTAACAGGTTGTGCTTGGTGGCGGTGACGTAATGTGTTTCCTGTGAGGTACGAACTGAATTTTTATATATTATTGGAAGAAATTAAGCCTTTAAGACAGAGGAGAGCACCCGTGTTTAGGCGGGGTCGAATACCTCCACCGTGACCCCGCGAGTCGTATNGGGGTCAAACACCTCCACCGTGACCCTGCGAGTCATAGGAGGCGACGAAAAGGGAAGTCTGAAATTTGAGACAGTAAAATATGGTCTCGAGTACCAAGGGACTCTAACCCGAGAAAGACTGCGCTGGCAAGGACCGTCAGCATATACAAAAGACAGACCCCTCCTCTCGTTAGAGAGGGCCCCAACACAAAAACAAGACCGTAACTATCAAACGGTAATAAATATCTGGTCATGAGCCTCAGGAGGGTGCTCGACACCAAGACTTACTGACTGGCCGTAAGTCGCAATGTGACTTTTGACTTTGACTTAAGCGTTTAAAGGGTTAATGCGGTTAAATTTTGAATATGGCAGTGTAAACTTCCGATCTGTTCTGTTGTATTGCGGATATTTGTGAAAATTGGGCAATTTGATGAAAAGTATGACCACTGAAATTCTTTGCATGTACATAAACAGATAACTTCTACTGGTTATGACTTCGTACCATTGGAACGTAAATAGTTTGTATTGCTGTCTGAACTATTAAGGAATGTTTAAGTTGGAATGTGTTTAATAATAGACATGCAGGGAAACTTTATCAGTTTAACTGTAGTTATCAGAGCAACTACCGGGGAAGGAAGTATACAGGATATAGGAAACTTGGCTATCACGAGCGCCGAAACGAGCCAACCGCAAGACAAACTCTTGAATGGGAACCAACATTCTGGCGTGTTGCAATAATAGCAATGAACTTTTTGCAATGTTGAGAGAGATTACTAAATATAATATTTGAGGATTGCTGTTTTCTGGAACGCTATGCAATGTAATCTGGTAAGATGGAGCAAAGTACATCGCATCACATCCCAGAATAGTCCTAATGTTTTATAATAATTTGGCAAGTTTAACCGTAGTTTTTATGCATGTATGCAGATTATCCGAATGCGTTTAACCTCGTCAGGCAAGTTCATCTACTTAAAATATAAAGGTTTGAGTTCCGTCGTTACAGAAATCGCATTGCGTTTGCCTTTCCATTTATTTACTGTGCGTAGATATTGTCACGCCTATTAGTGATTAATAGACGCGGGTTTGGATTGGTGAATCGGTTTATTGGATATTCACTAGTCGTAACTAAAAGTAACTATAGCACTCTAAAGATAACTGTAATTATAACACATAAAATAAAGTCTTCTGTATGCACTTTAACTTGTCGTTGCTAACAGATCTAAACAATGGCTATTCCTCTGCAAAGTTTTCTCTACCCGTTTCCTGGTAACGGATTTTAACACAGGAACTATAACTCTCACGCTCCAGATATCACTGCACTACAACACACGTTAAGTCCTCACTGGCCGCCTTCTAATTCGTTGCGCTGTCCACGTGACACCTCTATTCGCAACATTTGGCACGAACTTCGCCGATAAGTGGCGGTCGCTTGGTCGGTATAGTTCGCTTGCGAACTACAGGCCACGGAGCTTTTTTTTTGTTTCTTTTGTGCATCATGGATTGATTAGGCACAGGTTGGTGATTGAAAATTTTTGAAGGGGTTACCAGCCTAGCGGTAACTTAGTGAAGGATGAGAATGGTGATCTGCTTGCATATTCCCACAACATTTTGAATAGGTGGAGGAACTACTTCTCTCAGTTATTGAATGTACATAGGGTCAGTGCTGCTAGGCAGACAGAAATCCATACAGCTGAGCCGTTAATACCTGATCCTAGCCCTTTTGAGGTTGACAGTGCTATTGCAAAATTGAAACTGTATAAATCGCCAGGTAGTGATCAAATTAAGGCAGAACTTATTCAAGCAGGAGGCGAAATATTACATTCTAAGATCCACAATCTAATTACTTCTGTTTGTCATAAGGAAAAATTGCCTGTCAGTGGAAGGAATCTATTATTGTACCAGTTCACAAGAAGGGTAATAAAACTGACTGTAGTAATAATCGTGGGATGTCACTGCTATCAACTTTATACAAAATTTTATCCAATATTCTGCTCTCAAGGTTAAGTCCATATATAGATGAAATTATTGGGCATCATCAGTGTGGATTCGACATAACAGATCAACTACAGATCAGATCTTTTGCATTCGTCAGATATTAGAGAAAAAATGGGAGTACGATGAGACAGCACATCAACTGTTCGTAGATTTCAAGAAAGCCTACGATTCAGTTAGGAGGGAGGTATTGTACAATATTCTGATAGAGTTTGGGATACCCATGAAACAAGTTAGGTTGATTAAAATGTGTTTAAACGAAACGTATAGTAAAGTCCGTGTAGGTAAACATTTGTCTGATAAATTTCCTATCCAGAATGGTCTAAAACAAGGAGACGCTTTATCGCCACTCCTTTTCAACTTTGCCTTAGAATATGCAATTAGGAAGGTCCAGGAAAGCCAGGTGGGACTGAAACTAAACGGGACACATCAGCTGTTGGTCTACGCCGATGATGTGAATCTACTAGGTGATAATGTAGATACCATAAAGGAAAACACACAAACTTTAATTGACGCAAGTAAAGAGGTTGGACTAGAAGTAAACACAGAAAACTAAGTATATGTTACTGTCTCGGCACCAAAATGCAGGGCAAAATCATGACAAAGATAGGAAACAGATGTTTTGAAAATGTGGCACGGTTCAGATATTTGGGAACAACGATAATGGGAACAACGATAACAGATCGAAACCTGATTCAGGAGAAAATTAAGAGGCGATTGAACTCGGGTAATGCTTGCTACCATTCAGTCCAGAACCTTTTGTCTTCTCGCCTGTTGTCCAAAAACATAAAAATTAAAATTTACAAAGCTATAATTTCGCCTGTGGTTCTGTATGGGTGTGAAACTTTGTCTCTGACATTAAGGGAGGAACATAGACTGAGGGTGTTTCAGAACAGGGTGTTGAGGAGAATATTTGGACTGAAGAGAGATGAAGTGACAGGAGGGTGGAGAAAACTGCATAATGAGGAGCTTCATAACTTGTACTCTTCTCCAAGTATAATTAGAATGATGAAGTTAAGGAGGATGAGGTGGGCAGGTCATGTAGCACGAATGGGGGGAGACGAATTCGTATAGGATATTGGTGGGAAAGCCAGAAGGAAAGAGATCACAGGGAAGACCAAGGCTTAGGTGGGTGGACAATAGTAGAATGGATCTTAGAGACATAGGATGGGATGGAATGGATTGGATTGATCTGGCTCAGGATAGGGACCAATGGAGGGCTCTTGTGAACACGGTAATGTACCTTCTGGTTCTGGCTCAGGATAGGGACCAGTGGAGGGCTCTTGCGAACACGTTAATGAACCTTCGGGTTCCATACGGGATATTCCTGAGTAGCTGCAGAATTTGAGGCTCCTCCAGAAGGGCTCAGCTCCATAAGTAAGTAAGTTATTTAGTGTGATTCAGTGCCCACTCATTGGTCGGACTAGATGAATGGCATTTAGTGGAGTTTTGTTTGTTTGTTTGCTTGCTTGCTGACTGAAGTGGTGAGAGAGCTTCAGTTAGAACCCATACTGTAGTTAACGTATAAACTTGTGTACACACAAAGTGCTCTAGGATTTAGGGACATTATTTGGCGGAAGATGTACCGTACATTAGGAACTCAAAATTAATACCGACTGAAAATTTCAACCAGGTACAAGAGCCGTGCGGTTAGTGCAGCGACGACGGGGCTGTCCGGTCACCGTTAGTCCCGCCTGGGAATTTGCGGCAGTCACCCGTCTAATGAAATTGCAGCGCCTGCAAAACGAGGTTCTCCGCACCATTGGCAGTTTTCCAAAGCGCACATCGTTCCGTGATCTGCACATGGTTACGTACGCATATGATTATATAACAAAATTATGCATGCAGCAGTCTTACAAAATCGTGGTAAAGAAAATGTTCGCAACACTGGACAAGGCGAAGGCCGCCCAACAAAATATAAGAGGCTTAAAATTGACTGCGGTTATGCATACGACCCTTAAAGTGACTAGAATGCCGTTATAACGGAAGCTACTAGAAATAGGGCATAATCTGCTGTACTGAGCCTGGGCTGACAGAGGCCTTGTATACACGCATTGTATATACGAATAGTTAATAACAGGTAAAAAGTAAATAATTGTACATACTGACAGCTGACTTAATACTGTTATGATGCTGACAAATAGGGGAGCCGTCCTCGTGAGAGAGGATGCCCCACATGGACAGGACAGTAACTTTCAAACAAGAAATATCTGGACATGAGCCACAGACGAGGCTCGCCACCAGGACACACTGTTTGACCGACAGTTGCTATGTGACTTTGACCATGACTTTGAAAGATAAAGGTAAAGCTATCCCTATAACAGGCCGTGAAGGCCCATAGGGTTGTGAGACATCGAGGCTACCGCATTTTCTCTAGATAATCAGCTCATAAATGGCGGTGAGGTTGTCAGTGTTACGTGTCGGCCGCCCTTCACACCCAGGAAGATTCCTGGTGCTCATTTCTACTAGAGGCCGAGTCGACCGGAAGGATTAGCTCAATTGAAAAATCCAGTGACTTAGTCGGAAATCGAACGCGACCTTCTGGATTGTAGCACGGTGTCCATCAGCCAAGTACGCTACCGCGTGCCCCGTACAGTCACGTATTTCGAAACATTCTGCAGGGTGCAGCTACATTTAAGAGTGCTTACTGAAGTGATGCTGGTGGCTTGGCAAGCTCCCCGTGGATATGGTGGCGGACCAGCTGAGCGGTTACGATCTTCTGTCAGGTAATGCAGAACCGGCGGCGTGCGAAACAAAGCAGGAAGCGCCGGGATTGTCTGTGTAGTGGTCAGAGAGTCGCCCGCAACCGAATGAAATGAACCATGCATGGGCTGAGATCATCAGCGGCGACCCCTACGTGACTTTTGCCTCATTCCATGAAACTTATTTGTGCAGTAAACAAGAAGGGAATATGCAGCGGTCTTCCTCTGGCACTTCGCCGAATATCATTAGGGGAATGGAATTAAGTCACAAATGGTGTGTGACGTATATAGTGAAATCCCTGTGATGAAGAGTACTGTTTTGTGTGACGACATAACGCCGACGTTTCGGAGGAACATATCGCCTCCATCTTCAGGGTCGAATAATCCGAGGAAGAAACCAGGCAGTGTTCATAACAATCGTTGTGAAAATCATACAAATCTTCTGATGTTCGGTGACCACATTAAGCCCGCGTTTTACGGAACCGACAAAATCGTATTAATTTATATACCGTGTCCAATGTATCTTTGAAGGTGCGTCATCAGATGTGACAGATTCTTACTACAAAGTTTTTTTATTGATAGTGAGGTGGGACAGGTCCCTTGTACTGCGGCCCTTTGTACTGGCCTATTGTACCAGCCAGCCCCAGATGATATGTGAGGGTGAGTGTGGAGCAGTTGGTGGAATGAAAATTGGCAGGGGAAACCGAAGTACTCTGAGAAAACCTGTCCCAGCGCCACTTTGTCCACCACAAATCCCACTTGACCAGACCCGGGATCGAACCCAGGCCGCCGCGGTGGGAAGCCAGTGACTAACCGCTTCAGCTATGGCGCGGCCCCCTACTACTACAAAGTTGCTAGAGTCTCCTTTGAACATGGGAACCAAAATCGCCGAACTTGAGATCCGGTTAGACGTAACAGCACTTCCGCCATAAGTTTGAAGCTGTGACAGTCTAAAAGATGCCTTATACAAAGAGTGCACATGGCCAAGCTTCTGCAGCTTGACCACATGTCCATCTTGCATCTTGTCCACCTTGAATTTCATGGTACGGCTCTGTAACCTTTGTGTTGATTTTTTGTGTACTAGTCGACGCAAATATACAAATCTCCCATCATTCTGCCCCTTTGTATGGTGCCTGCTAAACAACCCGTCTATTTCTTTCCGATCGATTGATAGACAATAATCCAGTGATTGCAATCTCTTTTTGGATTTACCTTATGTCTTCTGTAATTTTAATTTTTTAATGATCATTAAAATCCATAAATAAACCGGCACTTCAGTTCGGTAAGGGTCAGTCCCATAGTTTCAGGGAAGAGAACAACATGGAGTCTTCAGAAAGCTTGACATCTTTGCAGTTATAACAGCACCGCAAGTACGACTGTAGCCGCTATGGAAAGAAAAAAAGGGGGTGGGTCATGGAAATATGTTTTCTAGAAGTTTGCCACAGTTTTGTGGAACCACAGGTGGATAAATAGCTTTTACTAACATCTGAAAAGGAAAAGTTTGGTCAGAAAACATCGGGAGAAGACTCGTTGGGAAGGCGTAAAATGACTTCAAAATTTACGTGAGACGTGCATAGAAATGCCAGTTTCCCTGAAAAATGGGCGTTTTCCTAGCAGTAGTTGACTTAATAATCAGCATTCCATGAAAGCATTTGCGGAGTGGAGGCAAACTTTTCCGCATTCCTAACCTTAACATTAGCCAGAAGGCTCTTCGGCGTCGAATCGTGATTACCGGGAACTCCCCGAGGGTAATGCGGCCGTCAGAAAGCTGATCACTCGCCTCTGTCCAGTGACAAAGACAGTTCTTGTAAAGTTGTCGCCGAGCTAAAGCAATCAAGCACTACGCCATGAAGGAGTGGGGGAGTGGATGTATAGTTCCAAATTTTCTTTTCATCGGCAGTAGCTCTGCCGCTTTACCCCCGGGAAAGAGCCCCCGGTGCCCATTGGATAGGAGGCTGGGTGGGCACCACAGCCGGTCTGGACGTTGGGGAGAGGATAAAATTCTGACCATACTGGGACTCGAACTCCGTCCCCTCGGTCGTCCAGCCCGTAGGCAATCGCTATACCGACTGTGCTACCCCGGCTCACAAGAAAGTCTTGAGACAGTTAAAATATTGTCGTGAGTCCCATGGGATTGGAACCAAGAATCACTGTGCCGGCGACGGCCAACATGAGTTCAGCAGCCTGTCAGCCCAAAGACAAGGTTAAGAATGCGTGGAGTTATTCGTACCACCCTCCATACGTCTTCGTAACGTGTTGCTCTTTCAGGAACAGCTTCACGCCCTCGCTGCTATGTTCCTCCCCTCCCGACGTTCAACTCGCAGTGTGTCGCGTCACCGACAGCTCAATCCTAATTACAGTGTAAATAAAAACAGGAAATGCCACGAGATGATGCATGGTTTTATGAATGATTTTGTTCCACTGATACTGCAGTCACTTGAGCTGCTGCAGTCCAGATAAGCACGCTGCTTGGCTCTTGGCAAATGAATGGGCCGATGTGTGAATGAATGGACGTTTCAAAGAGACTGCGACTACTACTCGTGCTGAAAACATCTGAGCGGAGCACGGCCCGTGTTGTGGGAGCGGCACCCAAACTTAGATTTATAGTAACCGAAAATAAAAAATTTGCTGCTCTTTTGTGGGTATCATGGTCATTAATTTGTTTGTTATTGAGTTGTTTTACGACGCTGTCAGTAGCCAAAGTACATAGCGTCGAATGATAGGGTGACATGACCTGTGAAGGAAGCTACTCTGTGCCAGCCAGTTTGGAAACGGACTAATTACTTTCACTGTTTAAGAAGTCTGCATGTAGCAAGAAGGGGGGGGGATGAGAAATGCATATAGGATATTGGTGGGAAATCCAGAAGGAAATAGACCACTGGGAAGACCAAGGCGTAGGTGGGTGGACAATATTAAAATGGATCTTAGAGAGATCGGATGGGATGGTATGGTATGGATTGATCTGGCTCAGTATAGGGACCAGTGGAGGGCTGTTGTGAACACGGTAATGAACATTCAAGTTCCATGAAATGCTGGGAAATTCTTGAGTAGCTGCACAATTGGCGGCTTCTCCAGAAGGGCTCAGCTCCATCAATAAGTAAGAAGTAATATCTTTTGGGATATGGCGTCGTGTAGTCCACTGGAAGTTATCCGACGTTTAGGAGGAACGTCGAAGAATAAACCGAGCAAGAAATCAGCGGTAACTGCCTGCTCTCACGCTGGTTTCTTACTCGGTTTTTATTCTTCGGCCGTGAAGATTTAGGCGATATTCCTCCGAAACGTCGGTTGACTTTCAGAAGAGTACTCTGCGTTATATCGCAGTATATAACCACCGCTGTGAGGGCCTCAGATCCAACGAAGTAAAGTTTTCGGGCAAGGTGTTACTGATATTAGCGAAAATTTCACCGACTGGATTTACAGATCTGTGGGTGGGAACGGAGTAGTAGTTTTTGCGGTGTGTATTCCAAATTACTAGCATTTCTCACCATCCCCGTGCAACTTTGTCGATGTATTAAAATTGACACTTCAAAAGAATTCGTCTCTTGCTGTTATTCGAACACTACATGTTTCGGGGGCCCAGTTGGCTGCCATCATCATGTATTCTAAGTATTTTACACCTTTAAAATTCAATGTGTAGTACCGTGACGAGGGGCAGCAGTTTCCTCTACAACCTGTAGACATGATGATGGCAGCCAGTTTGCCTCGAAACATCTAGTGTTCGAATAATAGGAAGATATTTTGAATTGTGCATTTTTATACTTCGACGAAGTTGCAAAGAGACTGTGAGCAGGGCCAGTGCTAGTTCGAAATGCACAGTGCAAGGGAGCTCTTGAACGGTTTCACTAACCATGACTCCACAACATTTCCATTGACAGGACCTACAGGAGCCCGAAATGCGTGGTTCTGAGTCGAGCTATTTAGTTCGCCGTTTAAGATAACGTTTTTCTAGTTCGTGACGTGTAGTTCAGTAGATAGGTACCGACGTTTCGGAATAACCTACCCCTTTCATACGGCACACACATATATACATTTAGGGCAGAATGCAATAATGAACGCTGAAAACCACTCTGCTTCAAAGGGTTAATACGGGCTGTACATGTGGGCAAAACTCCATTGTGCGCGGTAGAGTCCGCAGTCTACCTGTGGGGGGGACTGTGGCTCTCGTCTTTCTTCTAGCGGATTATAATCAGGATGTCCGTGGAGCGAACATAAGGGCCTGACAGGCAGGTAGCGATCGAATTCTGGTCTTCTGTTGGGCGTCGGCCGCTCAAGTTGCCCAAAAGCATGGAGTCACGCGATGTGCCTGCTAGACAGATATTCCCAAAACTTTGGAACATGTACACTTATAACGGTTAAGTGTTTTTATTGTCTTGGGATGGTTTATGTGATAAGGTCCTTCAAATTCCGCTATCTCCTTCGTTACAGTTGTCGGCTCACTGTGAACTAAGCTTTCAACATGTCCCATCCGCAAGGTGACTGTTCTTAGCTGCAGTCTTGCTCACTCTTAGAGCTGAGCCGTTTTTGAGAAGCCGCCAGTTGTGCAGCTACTCAGGAACTTTCCAACATTTCTATGGAACCCGAAGGTTCATTACCGTGTTCACAAGAGCCCTCCACTGGTCTCTATCCCGAGCCAGATCGATACATTTTAATATTGTTCACCCACCTAAGTCTTGGTCTTCCTAGTGGTCTCTTTCCTTATGGCTTTCCCACCAATATCCTATATGCATTCCTCTTCTCTCCTAGGCATGCTACATGCCCTGCCCATTTCATCCTTATTGACTTGATCATTCTAATTATACTTGCCGAAGCGTACAAGTTATTAAGCTCCTCATTGTGCGGTTTTCTCCAGCCTTTCGTCACTTCATCCCTCTTCGGTCCAAATATTTTCAACTCCGTTCTCAAACACACTCAGTCCCATGTTCAAAGACCAATTTTCACTGCTGTCTTGCAGAGTTCTATAATCGTGGTACAGTAAGGGGCACTGCGTTCCATTCCGGCAGACCGGAAAATTATTTCAACCTGATTATAAGTTCTTTAATTAAAAGAAGTTGGGCCGAAGAAAGGATCTAAAGGCAATAAGAGTAACAAGTAAAGTTCTAAAAGAGGCCCGATGAAATGATAAATGGGAAGAAGAGGCAAGGTCACTCCGTGCATTCTGTAGCGAGATTGGTCCTGGCGGTGGGTCGTGTTCGAGGAGGGAGAGGAATTTTCAGAGGCATTGTCCTTCAAGTACCGCGGAGCCTCCGGTAATCCTGACAGCCACAGTCAAGTGTGCGTGTGGTTAGCATTACCTGCCAGAAACCTTGACACCAGTTGTTAGGAAGGGATCGACTCCCAACTCGCCCTTCGCGTGGTGCGTTTTACGATTCCTAAGTAACGTGGTTGGCATGTGGCAGGAAGAAGAGGAATGTATATAGCACATTGGTGGGTTACCAGAAGGAAAGAGACCACTGGGAAGACCAAGGCGTAGGTGGGTGGACAATGTTAAAATGTATGTTAGAGAGTTAGGATGGTATGGTATGGATTGGATTGATCTGGGTCAGGACACGGACTAGTGGAGGCCTCATGTGAACACGGTAATGAACGTTCGGGTTATATAAAATGCTGAGAAATTGTTGAGTAGCTGCAGAATTGGCGGCTCCTCAAGAAGGGCTCAGCTCCACGAGTAAGCAAAAAGTAACATGATTTTCCTCACGTCGGTGTCAAGATTACTCTATTAGGACGATTGAGGCTGCGGCAGGCTTATCCGAAACATTGGTTCGTATTTACCAAATCAGAAGGCGGCATATCCCACAAATTCGTGAATTCTGATGCCACCCTGTGACTTCAAGCCTGATATAGTGAGGGGGGGGGGGGCAACTATACACGACATCCGCATATTCCAGTCACACATATCCTGAACTTGGAGGCAAAAGGTAATGGCTTACCAAATCTATCTACCAATATACACAACGTCATATCTAGATAACGTAAACCATGAGAACCTCAAATCTGAGACAGTGATAAAGTATGGAGAAGCCACGACAGTGTTCATAGATTTGAGCCACACTTCTAAACCTCGAAGATGGAGGCAGTAGCTTTCTCCGAAACGTGGGTGCTTACCAAACCAAGCCGTAATCCCGGGAAGGAATCGGTCACTGATGTACTTTCTCCTCCGATGTTGCATACAAAGCTCGGAAGGACGTGACTGAAGAGTTACGGTGACGCCATGTAGTTTGGAGACAGTCCGACGTTTTGGAGGAACATCGTCTCCACCAATCCAACAACAGGCGGCTAGCAGCCATGTTCTCTGTGAGATAGGAACTTAGTATTGTTTCGATGAGCTTCAGGCTTCGAAGGTAAATTGTTCCCATGCTTTTAAGCACCTCCCTATGAAGACCTGTAGGGGAGTGGAGGTATAACTCTATGCGTTCTTAACCTCGGCACTAGATGGAAGTGAGTGGTGAGCTTCACGCCTCCGGCCGCTTTACTTAATTGGAAACTGCCTCGGGTACCCACTGTATAGGAGGTAGTGTTGGCTCCAGAGCCGGTCTGGACACCGTCGAGAAGAGAAAAATCTTCCCATACCGCGAATTCCCCCCCCCCAGATTCCTAGGCCATCCGGCCCGTACTCTAGTCGCTATACCGACCGAGCTATTGCAGTCAACATAAGTCGTTAAAAGTTATGCGACAGTATGCAGGGAAGTCCTCTCAGGCGGATAGACCTGTCAGACTCCATCATCACAGGTTGTTGACGTTTCGGAAACACCTAGCCTCCATCATCAGGGGTTGATGTAACATCAGTTTCCACATTGTTACGCATGATCGAACAGACGTCACAGTAGGTGTAAATTATTAAAGTTCAGGTGGGGTAATGTTTTCAGTGTCTAGTGCGGTTTACGTGACTGTTTCTTGGTATGCGGCGATGGTAGGGGAAGCAGTGGAATGTAGGCGGTCAACCTGTTCAACAAGGTATGGTCCTTGCCCCCTCCAGACCCACTTCGCCCCACCCACAGTTTTTCTGAGAAGGTACTTACTCCCTTCCCTCTGCCCTCTGTAGTTAACTTTGGCGGTCTATTCCCATCCCTTATCTAGCGGCCACAAGAAGAATTTCACTCGGCCCCATTGGCGTGCAAGCGCGACGCATCTCCGCCGTCCAAGAGAAACTGAGTAAAGGGAATTTGATACGGGTCTCTTGTGAGAGGAGAAAAGTAAACGAACAGAGATGCAAGGGACAGCAAGAGGATGAACGAGGGAACGACAAAGAAAGTCCACGAATTCATGTGAAAGATGTAAAGAAAAACCGGAAGAAACAGAAGAAAAGGCCACAAACAAGGGATGAACATTTATGGGGCCCATTTTTTTCATCTCTGTCTGGGACAATATATGGGTACGCGGTAGAGTAGTTGGTTGAGGCACTATGCTACAAGCCGGAAAGTGGCGGGATCGAATCCCGATGAGGTGGATTTTTTCAGTCTATCTAATCCTTCCAGCCGCACTGGCCTTGGGGTCGACTCAGTCGGTAACAGAAATGAGTACCAGGAATATTCTTGGGGGTAAAGGGCGGCCGGGCGTAAGGCTGACACCCTTACCGCAATCTATGGGCCGATTGTCTAGAAAATGTGGGAACCTCAACCTCTCACAGCCCTATGGGCCTCCACGGCCTATTACAGGGATACCTTTACTTCTACTGGGACAATATATTTCTTTGGACGACAGAATTTAATCACAAAAACACGAATTGAATCTTGGACAAGAACATGGAATCTGATTACAATTTAAAGCATTAGAGATGATAATTTTGACAACATTAACAGGAGTTGTACTCGAACACAGACGTTCGGCGACTTATTCGTCAAACTTAGGCCGCGCCATAGCTCAAGCGGTTAGTCGCTGGCTTACCGCGGCGGACCGGGTTCGATCCCGGGTCTGGTCAAGTGGGATTTATGGTGGACAAAGTGGCGCTGTGGCGGGTTTTCTCTGAGTACTTAGGTTTCCCCCTGCCAATCTTCATTCCACCAAATTCTCCATCATCAAACGGGGCAGGTACAATAGGCCAATCAGTGGCCGCCGTGCCGAGTGGACCCAGTTGGATTCCACCCCCCACTAAGCGAATAAAAAAAAAATCGCCAAACTTCGTGTTATTCGTGGGAGATGGCTTTAAACGCATACCTCGACGCATCGGGCTGGGAAGGAATACAAGAGAATGTAGCATATTCTTAATCTGAGCATCAGGAGGATGTAGGTGGCCAGCTTTACTCCGGAGGAAGCAGTCCACGGTACCCATTGGAAAGTAGGATTGGTTGTTTGCACGGTTTACTCTTCGACCCTGAAGGAGGCGGTGTGTTCTTCCGCAGCAGATTACACGCCGCCACATGTCAGGAGATGACTACGGTTCACGCTATTTTTTCCATACATTAGAGTGCCACCAACTCATACCTATGATCCAGGGTTATTAAAATGGTGTTTCCATTTACATCTAATACTTCCTACATCTGCCTTTTTCTATTTAGTAAGTATGCTGATTTTGGTAGCATACTATCCTGCGTTTCCAATTTAATTGATACTTATGGAGCTGAGCCCTTCTTGAGGAGAAGCCAAATCTGCAGCTACTCAAGAATTTCCCAGCATTTTACGGAACCCGAAGGTTCATTACCGTGTTCACATGAGGCCTCCACTGGCCCCTATCATGAGCCAGACCAATCCAATCCATCCCATCTAGTTAGTTATTGGAGAGGGTGGGTTTCCCCATGCACTTAGACCAGTATTGGTCCATTGTGCTTCCCACTATGATATTATACTAGTCTCTATACTCTACCGATACTGGTGCTTACCATCAGTCCCGACCAAGCCAGCGAGTTCGGCCTCTTCTGGCTTAGAGGTATCTATAATGCTTCCCCCATCTGTCAGAGGCGTTAGAGACTACTGTTGGGCGGGAAATGTCCTTGAATTTAGCTCAGTGACCTCCTTTGGAGATATGAGGTTCTTTTACGTACCGTAAAGCTACGACACGGGACCTACGGCTTAAAGTCCCTCCCGGAGGACTTGTTCCCTGAATTTTTCCGCCCTTAAAAATTCCACGACCTCCGCCGGGTTTGAACCCGCGTACCACGAGTCATGAGGTGGGAACGTTACCTCTAGACTACGGAGGCCGCTTCCCATCCTATCTAAGATCCATTTAATATTGTTGACCCACATATGCCTTGGTGTTCCCATTGGTCTCCTTTCTTCCGTCTGGCTTTCCCACCAATATCCTATATGCATTCGTCTTCTTCCCCATTCGTGCTACATGCCCTGCCCACCTCATCTTCCTTGACTTGATCATTCTAATTATACTTGAAGAAAAGTACAAGTTATGAAGCTCCTCATTATGCTGTTCGCTCCAACCTCCTGTCACTCCATCTCTCTCCGGTCCAAATATTCTCAACACCCTGTTCTCAAATACCCTCAGTGTGTGTTCCTCCCATAATGTCAGAGACCAAGTTTCACACCCATACAGAACCAGAGGCAAAATTACAGTGCAGCTATTTATTGATCCAGTGCACAATATTCATAACGTTTACTTATATTGTGTTGTACTGTTACTGCTAGCAATATGTGAATCATATAATGTTTTCTTCGTTAGTGCCCTTACAGTCTCATTGTGCTGCTGCACGTCTCAGAATATAAGTCTATTGAATATGAAACCGGAAAGGCGGCCATGCCTCGAACAAATCAAATTTGCCCAAGGATTACAAAGGGCCCTCAGTATCCAGCGATCAGGTCTGTATGTATAAGATTGAGAAGGTTGTCATGGTGATATACTGTGCGTGTATAGTTCCAGGAATTCTGTAAAAGTAAACGCTACAGGCAATGATTATGAAGCGTTGTTGATTTATGAATATAAAAACGAGGATATTAATATGAATTTAAGGTAAGTGGCTCCGATGCCGTGGCTGTGCGCGCGCCACCTGCACAGCCGTTCTCACGGCCCTCTTGAGGAATGCGATGCCGTAGTTGGAAACCAGAGTTCGAGAGGAACACATGCCTCCGTCTTCAGGGCACAAATGAGTGTTATTCTTAGTGAGGACATCGTTTTTTTTCTGGTGGGTGGGTATTGGTATTTCGGACGAACACATGGCCTCGTCTTCACGGCATAAATGACTGTTATTCCTAGTTAGGACACAGTTTAGTCTGGTACGTGGATATCACCGTTTTGGGGGAACGCATGCCTCCGTTTTCACGGTAGAAAGGAGTGTTATTGTGAGTGAGGATA
This sequence comes from Cryptotermes secundus, assembly GCF_002891405.2. Lineage (NCBI taxonomy): Eukaryota > Metazoa > Arthropoda > Insecta > Blattodea > Kalotermitidae > Cryptotermes > Cryptotermes secundus. The sequence continues at coordinate 1,096,841 of NW_019722431.1, read as the reverse complement.
CTTTTTCTGGTGAGTAGGTACCGACATTTTGGACGAACACGTGCCTCTAACTTGAGGGTTTCGTCTGAGTTACGACACCGTTTTGTCTGGTTGAGGGATACCACCATTTCGGAGGAACACATGCTTCCGTCTTCACGGTATAAATGGGTTATGTGTTACGACACCATTTAGTGTTGTAGGTGGGTATCAACATTTCGGAGGACCACAACGCCTCCGCCTTCAGGGTAGAATTGTTTGCGTTCTGAGTTAGGACACCGTTTAGTCTGGTAGGTGGTTACAAAAATTTCGGAGGAACACATGCCTCCGTCTTCAGGGTATATCTGACTGGGTTCTTATGACACGCTGAACTTTCACAAACGTAATTTGTTGACCCACTGAGGAAGATCACCTCCCGAAGCGAAGGTCCTGTAGTTACAGCCAGATACTCTCTCTCTTTATCTTGGGTGCAATAAATACCTCCAGTTCGAGGAAACTGCAGCACTGCCCTATAAAGAAGACTCTTTATGCTGTCAGGTGTTTTTATCACTTGACAAATACGACATGGTGAGACGGCGCTAGCAGGCACCGCCACCTCGGCCTACATATTTGCCGATCTCCCTCGGTCATAGTTGGAGTTAATGTCTACAGATTCCCAGGATCGCCCTGTGTTTATCTTCCGTGGGTAGGCACTTATGTGTATGTCGCGACATCAACAAGGCGCTTCAGTCCGTACCGCAGTGAGCACAGTTTGCGCATTCTTCAAGCTCCCAGCTGTAAGGTAAAGTGTCCCCGTGCGTAACTAATTAATCAGTACGCCACGAAGACGTATGGGGGGAGTATATGTATATATCCATATTTTCTTGACCTCGGCACTAGTTAGAGGTGAGTGGTCAGCTTCACGCCCCTGCCGCTTTGCTCCCGAAGAAACTGTCCCCAGTACACATTGGACAGGAAGCTGGGTGGGCCTCAGAACCGGTTTGGACGCTGTGGAGAAGAGAAAATCCCCCATGCCGGGAATCGGACCTCGGCCGTCCAGCTCGTCCTTATACCGACTGAGGTGTTCTGACGCCTCCCTGCTGTTTCGAATAGATTTGATGAAGACGTTAACCGTATTAAGTACAACTTTGGTTATTGTTACTAAGGTTACAGTGGATGTTGATATAGTATATAGGTTTCTGTGGGTATTGAAGTCAAAGCCCGTGTGGGGGGTGGGTTCCAATACCTCCACCGTAGCTTTGCGAGTCGTAGGAGGCGACGAAAAGGGAACCAGGTGCCTGGAGGTATAACAGTGCCACCCAGTTTCTAGGAGATATGGTATAACAGTGCCACTCAGTTTCTAGGAGATATATAAGTATGGGGACCTGGCCCTCTAGGTTGGGGGAGTCTACACGAGTCTGAGACAGTAAAATATGATCAGTCCCGCGGGATACGGACCCGAGAATGACTGCGCTGGCGAGGCCCAGCAGCAGTTGAAAATGACAGGCCCGTCCTAGTCATAGAGGGCGCCCCACATAAACCCGCAAACATCTGACAGTAACAAAAATCTGGTCTTGGCTCCCAGGTGGGGCTTGAAACCAAGATAAACTGGTCGACTGATCGTCGGGCGTAACATTGACTTTTACTTTGGAATTCAGTGACGGCGGTGACCGGAACGGAAAGCTGGTTCAGGCCAGCAGCAAATTACCGTATTTACGCATGTATAGGCCGCGTGCGTGTATAGGCCGCAGCACAATTTTCAGACAAATTATAGAAAAAATAATTTTCTTGGAATATTATTTCAGGAGTAGAACACCCTGTATTACTAATTATGAATATATATTTTTTTAAATGAAGTGTGATTTCGAATATAAGCCGCACCCCAGTTTTCCTCTTGAATTTTTGGCAAAAAATGTGCGGCCTATACATGCGTAAATACGGTAATATGCTGAGAGTAGTCAGAGACCAACTCTTCCTCATCGATTCGGAGGCCCCATTTAAAATAAAAAATATAGCACTGGATCCCGACGGGGCCCGAAACTGCTGGCGAGGGCCATCAGAAAATCACTGCAATGCTCTGATATGAAAAGTGTCAGTGCGCACACCTCATGTTAATTCGCTTAGTGGGGGGTGGAGTCCAACTGGGTCCACTCAGCGCGGCGGCACTGATTGACCTATTGTAGCCTTCCCCAGGTGATTATGATGATGGAGAATTTGGTGGAATGAAGATTGGCAGGGGAAACGGAAGAATTCAGAGAACCCGTCCCAGTGCCACTTTTTCCACCACAAATCCCACTTGACCAGACCCAGGATCGAACCTGGGCCGTCGCGGTGAGAACCGCTCTAGCTATGGCTCGACCTTACACCTCAAGTTAGTGCTTACGCCATTTTTCGTATTACAGCAGTAGAGTATAAAGAACGAGTTTCAGCGTGGCCCCAAATTGAATAATGTTGATAGCAAATTTAATCAGAATCATTTTCAGTCCAAATTGATGAATGACAGGCGCATGTGTGGACGAACAACCACACGGATACATGACGTGCAAATAACGCCTGACACACAAAAGAGTCTTGGAGAAGTGATATCGGTCAGCTTGTCAAGGTGCAATTTCTTGAGCAGCGGAACGACCGTCAGCTTCTCAGCGACTCTTGCCTTTTGGAAGAAATTAATTTCTCTGGTTCTTACTAATGTTTAATGCATGGAGTGGTGCTATGTGTACTACGTACGTTTAAGAACTACATTCTGCCCACAGAGTGTATCTGTGTGTTCCCTATGGTTCTCACAATAAATAGAGACTCCCTAAACACCATTAACCGGTTGGGCTTTGTAGAGGAGACGCAATGTGCTTCCTGTGAGGTACGGACTGAATTCTTAAATATTTATATGAACTTGGGGCTTCAGAATGTTAACCTGAACTGAAGAACCCCCTGAACACGCGGTATACATTTTGACCAAAACAAACACGCCCTATAGGGCGGCTTAACCGGCTGTTTGTAATGCAGAAACTGCGTTTTTCTATGAGGTAGGAACTTAATTCTTAAAGATTTAGGTGAACTCTTTAGTTTCAAAGGGTTAACGAGTCAGAACAGACACGCCCAGTAGAATATCTAAATCAGTGCAGCTATTTTTCTATCTTATGAAGCACGCAAGTGTTTTACCCAACATTTTTATTGTGGATTGTTTGTTAGCGACGTTTATCTACCACAGTTAAGTTTACAACCACCAGAATCTACGTCAAGAGGTTGTTAAAATGTTACCTCTAGCATTCAGGTGGAAAGTACACATTCCTTACTGTCGGCTAACAGCAGCAAGTAGGGAGGCTGGAAACCGTACAGCACACATTCGGGCCCTCATGATGCAGCAGAGGCAACGCGTTCCAAATTTGAGAGCGGCAGAAAGTAATGTCCCAGTGGTCAGTAATGTGGGTGGAGTTAGAGCTCCATGCACTGTTTACCTCGGCCTTATGTGGGAGTGGTCACCTCCACTCTCCGGACATTTTAATCCCTGGGTAAGGAATCCCGGTACCAATTGAATTGCAGACTGGGTGAGCCCCACAGCCGGTATGGACGACGTGAAGAGAAAATTCTTGACCCTAGCGGGACTCCGAGCCCTCGGTCGTCCAGCCCGTATACTGAGCTATCCCGGTTCCGGCGTACAATTGTAATGCAGTTAAATTCGCGAGTGGCTTTGCGGTTAGAAGAAAATAAGCCATCTTCGACTTCCTGTCCTCTATATTTCGTCATGTATAGAGGAATGGAAGTACGCACACAACTGAGTGAGCATGTATGAGAGCACTGTGACCCTGAAAACATTGATCGCAATATTTCCACGGATTTGCGCGTTCTGAGCCTCCCCGATAACGAAGGTCTGTTTGTGTATTTATGTACAGTACAAGTAGTGTCGGATATTACCTTCGGCACGGGATAGCTCAGTCGGTATAGCTGCAGGCAACGGGCTTCACGGCCGGTGTTCAATTCCCGACAGGGACAAGAGACGTTATCCTCCTTACTCTTCCCGGGGGTAAAGCGGCCGGGGCGTGAAGCTGACCACTCACCTCCATCTACTGCCGAGGTAAAGAATGGTGCAGCTATACCTCCCACCAGTCTTCATGACAGTGCTTAGATAATTTAGATAACTTTTCAATGGCACGCGGTAGCATAGTTGGTTGAGACACTATGCTAAAAGCCGGAAGGTCGCGGATTCGATTCCCGATGACGTCATCGTTTCTTTTTCAATTTACCAAATCCTTCCAGCCCCACTTTGGCCTGGGGTCGACTGAGCCTCTAACAGAAATGAGTACAAGGAATATTTTTGGGGGTAAAGGACGGCTGGCGCGTAAGGCTGACAACCTCAGCGCCATGTATGAGCCTATTGTCTAGAAAATGTGGGAGCCTCGACGTCTCACAACCCTGTGAGCCTCCATGGCCAGTTACAGGTATAACTTTACCCTCATTTTAACCTGTAGGGACAATTTTACAGGGTTCTCCAACAGTCGTGCTTAATAAAGAGTTAATTTTGTAGACAACTGTCACATGTACTAAAGCCACTCTTGCTCCGACATGCACATGTGACATGACCTGGGCGCACAATAGGAACCCTCCTACACAAAGCTGTGCGGTTCTGGCAGGGGGGGGCACATGCAGCAGCCTAAGCAAGTGTTTGCATGATCTCTGACCGATGAACTATGAGCCTCCTAACTTCACCGATAATTGTTTGGAGATATTCCTCCATGGTGTAGGTCAACGATGAAGAGTCATTTTCCGTACGACCAGGGAGTGTGCAGCCTGTAGGTTCAGTACCATGCTCACAAAATCCCAATGTTTATACCTATCCAGACTGCTTCACATTCGTAACCTGGTTATAGTGAGTCTGGATGTTTTGGGTTCACATCTCGGCTCCTTACAGACCCTGTTTTTACACCTGGCTTCTGCGTTGGGCCTGAGTACTATGGCGAGAAGTAGCGGGCCAGTGGTTGCGTTGAGGGGGTGCGCCTTGTTAGTACTCCCACCCCGAACCACTAAAACCCTTATCTGAGTGCGTTGGACGAAATTTACTGCGCATTCTTCTGAGAAAGGACAGGTCGGTAACATAGTGTGATTCTCCTTACAGTTTGATGCTGTATAGAATTTTAAGTTGAAAATCATTACATTCCTACTCTTAGATCATACATCCTTCGATGCATTCCTAGCGCTTGAGACGTGGACAGCACGATAGGTTTTACTGAACTGGATATGGGGGAAAAAACGGGTTGTGACGATAGGGAAGAGGGCGACGCAGGATAGGCCACGACCTCTTCTTTCAATAAGTCATCCTACATTCGACTATAAACAGTCTAGATACTGCCGGAGAGAGGAAGTGAATGAGCGGTCTGTCTGTATTTTGATGAAGGGGGTTTAATCGGCTTGCTTTTGTTTTCCCCATCTGACGCTCATTCAGGACTTCATCATGCCTGTAGGCCGATGATAGGCTTGGCGCTGCGTCATTTGCATGTTTCATTGAGGAGATGAATGGGCTGACGCTGGGAGGACGTTCACCTCCCAGTAATTGTTTCTGTATGAGTGATGACGTCACCAAGATTGTCCATTCTATCAGCTGGTTTACAGAGCGACACATCTCAGTGGCAAGGAACTCACCAAGTCCACGCAGACAAGTTCCTTGCACTTGTGGAACGTATCTCATTATGCCTTCTCCCATGGTGCAAGCAGTGCGGACTGTTTAGCCTATTTTCAGTGTTTTTTTTTTAAATATAAGCAGGGTTATGTGATCACCATGCTGTTTGTTTATCCCCCAATATTAAATTTTGGATTCCTGAACCAATCTTCATGAAAATATCATGGCACCTGAGTCCATCTCAACGGCGTAGTTCATAAATCCCTCCCAACAGTGTATGTATATCTCGCTATTGCTGCTAGGCAACGGCTAGATAACGTTACTGCGGCAACGAATAGACTAAACAATTGTTCGACGCGTCGTTTTCTATGCGGTCCGTCGCCATATTCGGTATAACTACGGGCTGGACGGCCGAGGGTCGATATCCGGGCAGGGGAAAGATTTTTCTCCATAGCATCGAGACCGGCTCTGGGTCCCAACCAGTCTCCTATCCAGTGGGTACCGGGGGAGATTTCCTCGGGGGTAAACTGACCGGAACATGAAGCTAACCACTTACCTCCAACTAGTTCCTAGGTCAATAATGCGCGGGTCTATGCATTCACACCGTCATACGTCTTCATGGCGTGGTACTTAGTTAAGTGAGGGACACGTTTCATATGAAAGAAAGGCTTGTTGTGTGATTTAATTGACAGCGCCCCAAGTAGCTCTGCGCCGTCGCAAACAGGACGATTAGTGAATTGGAAGGGGTTGGGAAGCGATCGTGGTTTAATCTGAGACAGGAAAACAGACAGTATGGAAAAGTACTATATTTCGGGATGTAAAGCCGTGTAGTCCGGTAGAAATTCCAGGCAAATATCGGGTTACTATCGCAACAGGTGACGACCACTTGTTCTAATATCCAGTTTCAATTCACTAGTACTTAGTTATTCAACCATTCTACACTGTTTAGTCTGAGCTAATGAGGAGTTGCTGAATCTATAAAAAAAAACCTCAGAGACTACGTCAGCGATATAATATTCTAGCGTTTAGGAACTTAAAAGCGATAAATGACTTCTTAGAACCGCCATTTTTTTCCAAACCGATTGAAATATGGCCGCCGTTGTGCAGACGGCTAAGTGGCCCCTATACACGATACATAATTATGCACCGCATTTGTCGTAGCGACAGTAAATGGAGTTGAGTGACGGGTTGTGAAGCCGTGTTGCATGAAACGAAAGCGCGTTTGAAGGTATGCACGAGACATTTCATTGAATGACGTAGAAGTGTAAATTAATCCTGTGTTAATGACGTATGGTTGTGTGGAGGAGGTATGTCTGTACCGTTTTTATTCCTGGCACTAGTTGGAGGTGAATAGTTACATTCACGTTCCGCACTGCTTTACTCCTGGGATTATTGAGATGGTTGAATTCTTACCATCTTATGGAACCCAAAAGTTCATTATCAAACAAAGAAAACACTCCGTGGTTTTAGTCCGCAAGCGAACTATACCGACGGAGCTACCGCCGCTTGTAGGCGAAGTTACTGCCAACTTTGGCGGATAGAGGGTGTAGCGTGGTCAGTGCAACGAATCCCCACGGCCGTTAATTTAGGTTTTATTAACGTGAGCTGCTATTTCCTTGAAATAGCTCCTCAGTTATCCTTACGAGGCTTAGTGTACCCCGTTCCAGACCCACTACTCAGAAAATCTGGTAGCGCCGGGAATCGCAACCGTACCTGTGGTCTGTAGCCAGGAACTTTGACCACTAGACCACAGAGGCGGTCATTATCGTGTTCACAAAACCTTACCTATCTCATTTGAATCTAATCCACAACTTCCCACCATAATTGTCGAAGATGCAGTTAGATAATTTACTCCCATCTACATCTAGGTCTCGGAAGCGACCTCAGGTTTTCTGTCGGAGCATCCTGTACACATCACTCGTCTCTAACACGAGATGCAAGTCTCCTATGTTACCCTTCCTACTTATATCCGCTGAAGAGTACAAGCATCACGCATTTTTCTCTTCCACGGAGTACAATGTCGGTCTGTTCATCTGCCACTGAGATAACCCACAGATTCCCTTTCAGGGTTTCGATATCACGCAAAATCTGAATGTGATTTATTTTACAGCGCTGTCGGTATCTGGGGGCACGCTGTACGGTGAATGGTTGAGACATTATGCCACAAGCCGGAAGGTCACGGGTTCGATTCCCGACGTGGTCATTTGATATCTCTAATTGACGCAGTCCTTCCAACCACATTGTGGCCCTGGGGTACACTCAGCCGCCAACAGAAATGAGTACCAGGAATCTTGGGCGGGGGGGTAAAGGGTGGCCGGCACGTAAGGCTTACAACAGTGCTGTGNTCTTTGTCTTACAATTTGAATTAATATTGAAAATCGGCTCAATTATATGTGGTTACGGAGGGCGCCAGAAAAATATACCATGGGCGCCGCGTTGAACAGGGCTGGCTTACAACCTCACCGCCATCTGTGAGCCGATTGTCTAGATAATGTGCGACCCTCAACGTCTCATAACTCTATGGGCCTTCACGGCCTGTTAACAGGGATAGCTTTATCTTTACCCCTGTAGGAGCTTATTACACCTGACGATAGAAACTTCAATTTTCCTAAACGTTTTTGAGCAGACTTCAGAATTATGGGCATTCTCAAATAATAAAGTTTATTGTAGCGTTTGCGTTTATATAGAACTATTTTTATAATATACGCAGTAAGTTAAGAGGCTACTCTTTATTCCATGAATACGTAAGTAACACGTGACTCATTTCACATTCTGCCTTCAGTGTGATGAATTTCGACAGACTCACAGTGTCACAGTGGCTGTTGGTTCCCACTAAGCTGTCACTTTGTACATATTGCTTTGCGGTTTCGTGGACGGGCTGCATACATTTTTAGTGGGTGTTAGTAGGCCCGCATGTTTCGCCTCCACTTCACTAACAGCAAATTCCTCATTGGAGGTCTACTGGGCCGTGCCAAGCTCAGGTCTTTTTACCGTGGTTTCCATACCGGATGATTGAAATATGTGGTGGAGCAAGAGGCATTTTTTCTCCGGGTTTCTTAGGGTTTCCCCTCATTTATCATTCCACCATTGTTCCGTGATCATCACTGCCCTGTGAGGCGTGTGTTCGACCCTACCAGGCAGCACATTGTCACATTCTTGGTCTTCATCTGCTGACTCGGCACATGGCTGTAGGGAAACCTTGAGGTCAACACTTCAGGTGACAGAGCTAATGTAATTTTCGCTTATATATCACTCCATTATTAATTAAATGTTATACTGTCACGTGTATTAGTGACTTAGACGCGGGTTTGGATCCGTGAGTCGATATATTGGATGTTAACCAGGTGGAACTACAATTAATTACAACACTTTAAGTCTTGTGAACAGTGATGACGCTCTAGAGGCTACTGTGAGTACACCACATAAACTAAAGACTTCATTTGCGATGGGTTGGTATGGACTGGATTTATGTGGCTGACAATTGGGACTAATGGCGGGCTCTTGTTGACACGATAATGAACCTTCAGGTTCCATAAAATGTTGGGAAACTATTGAGTAGCTGTGACATAAATCAGCTCATGGAGTTCAGTATAACCTACATAATGGGAAAAAACGAATTACATCATGCGTCTACAAAAAAACGTATAGAAATCTTTCTCATGACATAGCAGAAGGACTATTTTATTTCAGTCATTTTTCAGTGTGATAAATAATGAATTGTAACGAGAAATATATTCCGATTGCGCGGTGTGATGGCTTGTCATGCCAGATTTGTTGCTTTAATAAATGAACACCAAGGCTACATAAGCAAACCAATAGAGAATAAAGATTTCATATGTTGATTTTGTGCTACTGCGGGACAAGAATTCAGTACGCAAACTGTTACAGCTTGGTTCTCCTTCAGATGCGGGAACTGTAGGTTTGAATTTTGTTATTTCAGAGATGGGAACTGTAGCACTGAATTTTGTTCTGTTTCAGATATGGGAACTGTAGCATTGAATTTTGTTCTGTTTCAGATATGGAAACTGTAGGTTTGAATTTTGTTATTTCAGAGATGGGAACTGTAGCATTGAATTTTGTTCTGTTTCAGATACGGGAACTGTAGCATTGAATTTTGTTCTGTTTCAGAGGTGGGAACTGTAGCATTGAATTTTGTTCTGTTTCAGATATGGGAACTGTAGCATTGAATTTTGTGCTGTTTCAGAGATGGGAACTGTAGGTTTGAATTTTGTTATTTCAGAGATGGGAACTGTAGGTTTGAATTTTGTTATTTCAGAGATGGGAACTGTAGGTTTGAATTTTGTTATTTCAGAGATGGGAACTGTAGGTTTGAATTTTGTTATTTCAGAGATGGGAACTGTAGGTTTGAATTTTGTTATTTCAGAGATGGGAACTGTAGGTTTGAATTTTGTTATTTCAGAGATGGGAACTGTAGGTTTGAATTTTGTTATTTCAGAGATGGGAACTGTAGGTTTGAATTTTGTTATTTCAGAGATGGGAACTGTAGGTTTGAATTTTGTTATTTCAGAGATGGGAACTGTAGGTTTGAATTTTGTTATTTCAGAGATGGGAACTGTAGGTTTGAATTTTGTTATTTCAGAGATGGGAACTGTAGGTTTGAATTTTGTTATTTCAGAGATGGGAACTGTAGGTTTGAATTTTGTTATTTCAGAGATGGGAACTGTAGGTTTGAATTTTGTTATTTCAGAGATGGGAACTGTAGGTTTGAATTTTGTTATTTCAGAGATGGGAACTGTAGGTTTGAATTTTGTTATTTCAGAGATGGGAACTGTAGGTTTGAATTTTGTTATTTCAGAGATGGGAACTGTAGGTTTGAATTTTGTTATTTCAGAGATGGGAACTGTAGGTTTGAATTTTGTTATTTCAGAGATGGGAACTGTAGGTTTGAATTTTGTTATTTCAGAGATGGGAACTGTAGGTTTGAATTTTGTTATTTCAGAGATGGGAACTGTAGGTTTGAATTTTGTTATTTCAGAGATGGGAACTGTAGGTTTGAATTTTGTTATTTCAGAGATGGGAACTGTAGCACTGAATTTTGTTCTGTTTCACATATGGGAACTGTAGCATTGAATTTTTTTCTGTTTCAGATATGGGAACCAGGGGACTAGCATTGAATTTTGTTGTTTCAGATAAGGGAACTGTACAACGAAATCTGTTGTTTCGGAAGTGGGAACTAGCACTGAATGTTGTCATGTTTCAGAGTTGGGAACTGGAGCATCGAATTCTGTTGTTTCGGAACTGGGAACTAGCACTGAATGTTGTCATGTTTCAGAGTTTGGAACTGCAGCATCGAATTCTGTTGTTTCAGACAAGGGCACTGTAGCACAGAATCTTACTATGTTTCAGAGTTGGGAACTCTTGGTTCTGTCCAAGCTGAAGTGGGACATCGCCGCCGTCACACCTCAGGACTTCCTCCAGCACATTTTGGTGAGACTGCCAATCGACCGAAACACGTGGGACGCACACATGATCCACAGGCACGCCCAGACGTTCATTGCCCTCTCGACCCGGGGTGAGTACCTTTCAGGACACTGCCCTTATCCAAATCGGAGCTGAGGGGGAGTACTTAGCAAGATGAAGACAGTTACACAGAGAAGAACGTGATAATTCGTATTCTTCGTACCATATGATTAGAGTGATGAAGTATGGGATGATGGAGTGGGCACGTGGCATGCATGGAGAGATTGATGGGAAAACTCGAAAGGGAAGAGATCACTTGGGGATCGTAGGCATAAGTGAGGGATATTAAAATGAATGTTAATGGAATAGGGTAAAGTTGTCCCTGTGTATAACTAATTAAGCACTACGTCATTAAGACGTATGGGGTAGTGGATGTATAGATCCATATTTTCTTGCCTTCGCACTAGTTGGTGAGAGGCCAGCTTCACGCCTGGGCTGCTTTACCCCCGGGAAATAACTCCCGGTGCCCATTGTATAGGAGGTTGGGTGGGCCACAGAGCCAGTCTGGACGACGAGAAGGAAATTCTTGACCCTACCAGGACTCGAACTCCGACCCCCCGGTCGTCCAGCCCATAGCCAGTCGCTATACAGACTACGCTATCCGGGCTCCTAATGGAATAAACTGTGGTTTAGATTCGAGTGACTGAGGGTAAGGTCCAGTGACGGATCCTTGTGAATACGGTAATGCATGCGAGATCTGAGTCTCTTGACAGCTGGCGGTGACTATGAAGAATACTGTTCTAGCATGTGGACGCCCTGTAATATGATAAAGATTTAGAAAGTCTTCGGAGTAAAAAAATGCCTCCATCTTGACTGAAGAGAACAATATTCGCGATAATGAATACATGTGACCAGCTGATGAACTGGCAGATTCTGAAGGACGTGTTTCGTTGATTTAATGTTGTGTTGTGCACTGGCACAAAAGCCGGGGAGGGTCGGGAGTTTGGAACGCGAAAGGAAGTGAAGCAATGTCGCCAAGGATAAGTTAACGGGCGTGATAAGCCATGGACAAACCCGGAGCGTGCGAAAAACTACTGCTGAGCCTAATGAAACGCAGCGGTGACCTTAGTGCTGGTATCTGCTCATCGCAGGCAGTTCTGAGAGGAACCCACGTGTTCGTGATAGATAGGGCAGCAGGATAACTCTGTCACTGTAGCGACCGGGGTACGGACTGGACAGCCTGGGCACAATTCCCGGCAGGGGCAAGATGTTTTCTCTACTCCATACCGTCCAGACCGGTTCTAGGGCCCACCCAGCCTCCTATCCAATGTGCACCAGGGCTTGTAGCTGACCAATCTCCATACAGTGCCGAGTGGTGGAGCTATACCTCCACTCCCACACGCATCTTCATGGCGTGATGCGTAATGTTTATGCGCAGGGACTTTTAATATTCGGCGTATTTCCCCATTTTAAGTTTCATTTTTTCTCAGAAACTGCAGGGAGAGGGGCAGGTGTTTCTGACCATTCAACGGGAGCGACACGGCGAATTTCGTGAAAGTCGCTATCAGTTCAGAAGTCTCAGTATTGACACTTAACTGTCATCACAGTTCTAACACGGCGGCCTTACGGACATATAACGAGGGAACAGAAGAACGACGCTACGGCCAGAAACTGTATCCTGTAGGGATACGCGTTTTGAAACTTAGCAGCTTTTTTTAAAGTAGGGCTATCTTAAAGAAATGTAAAAAAAAGTTCACGCGAAATATTTTTATGTCATGACGATAACAGATGAATCATTGTACCGTGCGTTGACCTTAGAAAATTATATCGTGAAATTCTACAGCCACGTCTTGCAGCGCTGAACCCTAATGAACCAGACGTTAGGAGCATTTGGAGGGCACCATGGCAATGCTGACCTAGTATTGTGACATTCTGTATCTGCACTTGGTGTGGTTTCAGAACGTGGCATATATTAACAAAGTGCAACACTTCAATACTGACTGAAGCATAACTTCCACTGCCTGTTAGTGTTGCTATCTTCTGTTCCTTTTCGTAAATAATTCAAATTCTGTTATACTCGTATTTGAGATTTTCAAAGCGGTGATTGGGACATAACTCCGTGTAGCCCGATGAAAGTCAGTCGACCTTTCGGAAGCACATCACTTCCATCTTGAGGGTCGAACAGTGAGCCCAGCAAAAAATCAGTATGAGCCTGCCTCACGCCGATTTCTTGCTTGAAATACTCTTCTGGTCACAAAGGTAGGGGAGATATGTCCCTCTGAAACGTCAGTCGAGTTTCAGAGGGCTACAGGGCGTTATGTCCTACGAAGCTTTAAAGGATTTATATTTTTGCATCCACAACTTCTGTCTCCACTGTAGAGGGAAGTAATGTTGTAGTTGTATCAGCCCCATAGCACTACTTCGCTGACTTAACAACTCTCTGGACATCCCATTAACCATACACTCCGGTGTTTCGGACTTAATTTTTTTAATGCTAGTGGGGGTGGGACTAAGTCCCTTGTACTGCGGCCACTTCTGGCCTATTGTACCAGCCCCAGATGATAGATGAGGGTGATTGTGGAGCAGTTGGTGGAATGAAGATTGGAAGGGGAAACCGAAATACTCCGAGAAAACCTGCCCCGGCGCCACTTTGTCCATCACAGATCCCACTTGACCAGACCCCGGGATCGAACCCGGGCTGCCGCGGTGGGAAGCCAGCGACTAACCGTTTGAGCTATGGCGCGGCCTTCAGACTTACGAATAGAAATTCGAATTTTTGACCGAAGTCGTGTTGCAGTGTTCGAATTTTAACGAGTCAAAATAGCGTACTTATTAACTTGCCTATTTTTTAATATCTTTAATACTATACCTTAATGGTCACAGGATAAATATAGAGAAACGGGTCGGAGCCTCGAGTTCCCTGTACGTCCCATGTTATGAACTCCCATGTACGACAGATTTTCAGCAACGCATGCTGTCAGTCGCAGGTACAACTGCATTCTTATAGAACCGTTGAAAATCGAATTCTTTACGAGATATTTTGCGCACTGCTGAGCTTAATATAATTAATCAATACACTGTTCGCTCGCTGACACGTCACTAATCAGGAACTGCCAGTGACTAGGCGAGCTCACAAACATAATCATTAGGCTTTAATTGCTTTTTTCCTTCCCACTTGTTCGTGTGTTGAGCGTCATGCCAAGGTTCCGTTTCAGTGCAATACATGAATCATCCCACAACTAGATTTACTCGTATAATTACTATTGATAACACACGAATCGTGTTAGAAAGTAACAGCAATACTTGCAAGTCCATTAGCTGAACTATGGCTGCATAACAAGAGCTTTGATCCTCGTTTTGAGCATATCACGTGACATTTTGTATTGGAGAACTGCCCTCGTGATTTTGTAACCTGTGCCAGGTTACCAGGGCGACTAGGAAATACTGTTGACTTGCTGCTGATAGTGTAATGAGTGGCTGTAGTGATCTGTGAGAGGTTACCAGGGCGACCAGGACATATTGCTGGCTTGGTGCTTATAGTGTATATGAGTGGCTCTTGTGTTCTGATAAGCTGAGAGGTTACCAGGGCAACCAGGAAATACTGTTGGCTTGCTGCTGATAGTGTATGAGTGGCTCTTGTGTTCTGATAAGCTGAGAGGTTACCAGGGCAACCAGGAAATACTGTTGGCTTGCTGCTGATAGTGTATGAGTGGCTCTTGTGTTCTGATAAGCTGAGAGGTTACCAGGGCAACCAGGAAATACTGTTGGCTTGCTGCTGATAGTGTATGAGTGGCTCTTGTGTTCTGATAAGCTGAGAGGTTACCAGGGCAACCAGGAAATACTGTTGGCTTGCTGCTGATAGTGTATGAGTGGCTCTTGTGTTCTGATAAGCTGAGAGGTTACCAGGGCAACCAGGAAATACTGTTGGCTTGCTGCTGATAGTGTATGAGTGGCTCTTGTGTTCTGATAAGCTGAGAGGTTACCAGGGCAACCAGGAAATACTGTTGGCTTGCTGCTGATAGTGTATGAGTGGCTCTTGTGTTCTGATAAGCTGTGAGAGGTTACCAAGGCAACCAGAAAAGGTTGTTGACTTCTCACGATTAAAGCTGCAGTTGAGTTTGGCAAGTTAGGAAAGTAAACACAGCGTGACACTTCTCGGGCGGTTCCTCAGTTCTTACCTCTACAACTGCAAATCCCTTCAACATACGTAATTATCTCGACAGCCGCAGTACTTATGGGAGTGGTGTGTTGGGCGTATTACAGTTTCCTCGAAAACTTTCCTACGAAAATATTTTTTGCTCCTGTAAATGTTTTGGCAAGTTATGCTTGAAATGTGTGCAAAAACGCGTGTATGTCTTTCTTCTCCATATGAAGTTTACCTGATTGCCCGATTTTTAACAAAACTTGAAACTGTCGGCAAATTGTAATAAACCTCTGAATACCAACTTGCGTGAAATAGTCGTTTAGCAGCTCACGAGTGAAACATGCGGACAGTCGGACCGATAGACAGACACACATGGCAAAGCGAAAAAGGCGGCGCATTTTTGGAACATTTCGTTTCGAACTCGCGAACAAGTAGCATCATTACAGAACATCGTTTCATACGCCCTTAGCATAAAGTTAGAAGGCCCTGTTTGACATTCCATTTCCGAAATTACTGAACGAAACTTGACATCGACATCTATACTGAAAGCTGCAAAACGAATCTAATTATCGTTCTTACGCATGAGATACAAAATAAGGCGCGAGGCTGTGTGGTGGTTCCTTTGGCGCAGTGTGGATACCATTGGTGGGTTCTTGTGAACGCGGCAAGGGATATTTGTGTTTCTATAAAAGGCAGGAAATTACTTGACTGGCTGAATGAATGCGCGCCACTCAAAATAGACTAGTCCGCCACGCCTTGCTGGATTTTCAACCCTAACGACTTAGCTGCTGTTTAGCTGCTATGGAGCTGGGAAACAGGATTCGTTTCCCGACGAGGGCAGAGATTTTCCTGTTCTTCACAGCGTGCACGCTGGCTGTGGCCCATCCAACCTCCCGTCAAGTGGTTACCGGAGGCTCTTTCTCCGGGGAAAATCTGCAGAGGCGGGAAGCTGATCAGTTCTGCGTGGTACCAAGGTTAAGAATGAGTGGAGTTATACTTATCAATACACCATGTGGTGCCTGGTTAACCGCATGAACAGCTTTATATCAACATATGAAAGCGCATGTGACTAAACACAGACATGTTAAGCGTTAGGATCTGAAATGTTAAGGGCCATCCAGTGTGAATGTGTTTAAATCTAAGCAGCATTTTAACAGCCCAAACAAAAACAAAAACTCCTGTAACGACATGTGCAAACAGGATCTAATAAAAACGTTATGTTTTTATTCAAGGTCTTTAACAAAAATAAGACATTAAAAGGAACCAAGGGTCAATGTATTTTTCTTGGTTAATATAAGTTGGCTAAAAAGTGGCCGACCACACAAGGCTAAGTGGCAGTCAGTTCAGCGACCTGAGACACTACGTCAGATCTTAGCCTTGGTGAGATTTCGCGAATCAACAGGCGGCGTGCTAGTAGCTGGAGCTGCCACGCTGGGAAGGCAGTCAGATTCAATGCAAAGTATCGCCAAAACGCTCGCGACAAAGAGACTACATTTGAGAATTTCACTGCCATGGCGCGGTCGGTATAGCGACTGGCTACCGGCTGGATGGCGGAGGGGACGGGAGTTCGAGTCCCGGTAAGGGCAAGATGTTACTTCGCGTCGTCCAGACCGGTTCCGGGACCCATCCAGCCTCCTGTCCAGTGGGTACCGGGGGTAAAGCGGCTGGGGCGTGAAGCTGACAACTCAACTCACCACCAAGTTCTCAGGTCAAGAATACTTGGATCTATACCTCCATACGTCTTCATGGCGTAGGGTAGGGTGGCGCCCGGTTCTCAGAGAGGGACAACCTCACGTCGCAAAATAATTAACACCAGATGGTAAACGTAAACAAGAAGCTCTAGGAAGAACTAATCGCCTACTTCCCTTCGATACGACATTGACCGCATAGAAAATGATTCCTCCAACAGTTCTTCGTTGCCGCGGGAATATCTTTACCGACTTGTTACCTAGCAACGATAGGGGCGTAAGACACGGCCCACACAAAATGACGCGTCCAACAATGGGCGTATTCGTCGCAGCGGGTACGTTGCCTAGCAACAATAGGAGGGATACACATACAGACACACTGATACAGATAGATTGATGGAAGGGATTCGTGAAGTACGCCGTTGATACGGGCTCAGATGCCATGATATACGTACCAAATTTAATAAATATTAGTTCAGGCATTCAGAAGTTGATAAGGGGGAATACACATGGACAACAAGGTGATCTCACAAGCCTACTTTCAGGTTTTCAAAATAGGGAAAGTAGACTAAAAAGGTGATGTTCTTTTGCTTAATTAAGAACCACATCATGAAGACGTGTGGGCCGTGGAAATAATAACTCCACCATTTCTGACCTCGGCACTGTATGGAAGTGGGTGGTCACCTTCATGTCCCTGTCGCTTTACCCCCGGGAGGAAGTAGCAGGTATCCAGTGCATAGGAAGCTTCATGGGCCCTCAGAGCCAGGGCGCTTGGTCGAAATCTAGCCCCAGTTCCTCAGCCGCCCAGCCCGTAGACAAGTAACTGAGCTGTCCCGGCTCCAGTTAAGTTGTAACAAACGGCAGTTTGACGAGAGTATAACGTACCAAGAGCTAGACAGTTAGTCCACATATTGAGAGATGATAGCAAAGGGGGTTGGAATGCTTGCATCTCCCTAAACATAGAACGTGGAGGAATGCGACAATATGAAGTTGCCCTAGAACAGGAACGCACACGACCAGTATCACTGAGTGATACAATCGTTCTCCTTGCTGAGTAATTGATATGTACTCAGCTGTTCAAGAAGTTCATTACTGTGTTCATAAAAGCTTCAAGGCCTTAAGACAGGCATTAACTCCTTAATGGCAAGTGGTAATCATATATACCGCTTGCTTTAACGTCTAAGGACTCAAAATTTTGTTCAGTGTGTGTAAATTTCAGCTGTTTCTCCATAAAACCAGCATCGCTATTAACTAAACCCTGAGCAGAATTCTTTTTGGGAAACTAACAGTTGCTCAGTTACTCAAATTCCCCGACTTTTATAGAACTCCACGGTTCAGTGCCGCTGGAACCTATTCTGAGCCAGATAAATCCATACCACAGCCATCCCGTTTCTTAGGCAGTTCCTAGTTTAGTTTCGTCATATCTACGCCAACTTCTTGACAGCCCTTTTACATGTGGATTTCCTACAAAAATTTGGTGTGCATTTATTCTACACGCCCCTCTAATCTCTTCCTCTTCGATTTGGCCATTCTCATGTCTGGCGAAGAGTACAAACAATGGTAATAATATCTGAACATCGCAGCTGGTCTTGAATGTTTCTCTGGCCATGCTTCGGCCCCCCCCCGGGTTACTTGGAAAGCAAACGTGTGCACAAACAAAGGTGACTCCACTCGTTTTATTTGCAAACCTAATTACTCCTGATGCTGACCATTGACCACTCTTTCCCTTATCAACGGCCAACAGACTAGTTTCGTGTAACTAGGGCCCCCATACACACAGTTTCGCCTCCCGTTCGGCCTCCACAGTTGAAGACTGAAAGGCAAAACTGATGTGTGTGGTGCGGCCGGCCGGCCAAGCGTTTGGACTGTTGGCAACCCGTCAGTCCGTCAGTTCTACCTGCAGGACGTAGCACGTGACAGGCCATCGCCCAGTTGCTGCCATCTCAGTCACAGCCTTCCAGCCTCTGTTGCTGACACAACGCGAGACAGCAGCAGCAACTGAGTGACTGCCTTGCCGGCCGGCCAAGCGTTTGGACTGTTGGCAACCCGTCAGTCCGTCAGTTCTACCTGCAGGACGTAGCACGTGACAGGCCATCGCCCAGTTGCTGCCATCTCAGTCACAGCCTTCCAGCCTCTGTTGCTGACACAACGCGAGACAGCAGCAGCAACTGAGTGACTGCCTTGCCGGTATCGTCACACACGTGCGTTATNCACAGTTAAAGACTGAAAGGCAAAACCGATGTGTGTGGTGCGGCCGGTCGGTCAAGCGTTTGGACTGTTGGCAACCCGTCAGTCCGTCAGTTCTACCTGCAGGACGTAGCACGTGACAGGCCATCGCCCAGTTGCTGCCATCTCAGTCACAGCCTTCCAGCCTCTGTTGCTGACACAACGCGAGACAGCAGCAGCAACTGAGTGACTGCCTTGCCGGCCGGCCAAGCGTTTGGACTGTTGGCAACCCGTCAGTCCGTCAGTTCTTCCTGCAGGACGTAGCACGTGACAGGCCGAACGCACGTGTATGACGATACCGGCAGGCCAATCGCCCAGTTGCTGCTGTCTCAGTCACAGCCTTCCAGCCTCTGTTGCTGACACAACGCGAGACAGCAGCAGCAACTGAGTGACTGCCTTGCCGGTATCGTCACACACGTGCGTTATGCCTGTCACGTGCTACGTCCTGCAGGTAGAACTGACGGACTGACGGGTTTCCAGCAGTCCAAACGCTTGACCGACCGGCCGCACCACACACATCGGTTTTGCCTTTCAGTCTTTAACTGTGCAGGCCGAACGGGAGGTGAAACTGTGTGTGTATGGGCGAAGACGCGCACAAGGCGACTCGACCCGTGCAATATGAATGGTTGGTTTGGTTTTCGTGGTTTTCCTCGGTCAAATTCCTGGGTAGTACCCCTATTAGGGTACGACATGTTTCTTCAGAATCCTTTCCTTTTGAACTCATCCCACCGTTTAACTGGACACAGCTCTAACTAGTGACAGCATCCCGAGACCCCCACCCGATCAGTGGTTGGTTGGTTGTATGGATTCCTTGTTCTTTAGTTCCGGGTATAGACCGCTAAAAAACGCCGTTAAGTTATCTAAAACAGGAGGGACTGCGTGTTACTGATACTGCGAAAATAGATAATTTAAACAACAAATGATGTCATCACTGAATATGTCGCTAATTATAGTAGGCACCTATTACACGACAGTGAACCCTCGCTAATCCGGATTAATGAAGCAAATAGAGATAGCACTAAAACAAAAAAGCTTATAAAAGAAATAAACGTAAAATTTATTAATATAGGTAGTGCTGATGGAAAATAAACAAAACATCACTGCAGAGCCATTATTTAAAGACTAAAAAGACAAGCTGAAATCCAGGTCTCCTTCATTCAGCTGAAGCCAATCTTGGATATTTTCTTGCGTGGTTTCGGTTACTCCAGCTAAAGTCCTCTTGCTCCTAAATCCCACGTGTCTTTTAAAACACGTACTCAGCAAACTCCGTGGCCTGTATTCTGCAAGCGAGCTATACCGACCTAGCGACCGTCGCTTGTCGGCGAAGTTAGTGTCAACTTTTGCGGATAGAGGGTGTCACGTGGTCAGCGTAAGGGCCCCCATACACTCTCAGTTCCATCTGCAGTTTAAACTGCACAGTTGGATCGTACGTGTAATGGGAAATCCCAACGACTGTGCAGTCAGAACTGTTGAACTGTGGTTGTTTTGGAATGACAAAAGATTTAACTGCGCAGTTCAACCGTGGCGTTCTGTGTGTGGTGTTTTCTGAAGGCCAAAGCACAGTTCTCCAGACAGCTGTGAGTTATCCACTCATCTCTTCAAGCGTCGATCTAGAATCATGGTTACGTGGTCAAAAGATTTTCTCATTGAATTTATCGATTTTCTCAAAACAGAGGAATGTTTATGGAAGATTACATCAAAGGACTATCACAATAGAAGCAACAGGGATACGAGCTATGGAATTCTGATTTTAAAAGTGAAAAACATGGAGCCTAATGCGACACGAGACACTATTGTCAAAAAGATAAACAATTTACGTTGCGCATTTAGAAAGGAGCAGAAGAAGGTGAAGAAATCCAAAGTGTCGGGTGCTAGTGCTGACGACTTGTATACTCCTAAGTTGTGGTATTACAACCACCTCCTTTTTTTGACTGATCAGGAAACGCCACACAGTTCGACCTCCAGTACGTAAGGAGACGAGAGCGAGGTAAGTGATATTAAATATATTAAGAGGTTATACAATATGTACAGTTTTTATTGAAGATGAAGACTGTACCCCTCTCCTCCCTCCCTCATAACCATGCACCCAATAGTCCAAATGCAGTTATTACGTCAAATGGCAATGAAGTACAAGCCATAGTTATAAGTGCTATGTACGCAATGTATTACACAGATCGTAGTAAATTATTAGTTGCTCTTTTGTTCATTGTGCTCGGAACTTCACAGAAATAAGTATCTTACATATACGCTTCTTGCCGTGGCACTTGTCCTGTACCGTTAAAACATTCAAGAAATAGTTGCCTTGTTTATTTTCCGGTTAATTGTTGGTTTCCACGATTTCCCCGTTGAAGCGGACATATGAATGATGGGTCAGCTCGCAGCCCTACGGTAACAGTGCCAGTTTCTGGGTCCTCCATGTCAAAACATTCTGGTGGCGTATACGTTTCAGGGGATGTTCTGCGTAGAAAATTGTGCAGTGCACAGCTAGCCATTACTGTATCTCGAATGTTGCCAAGTTCAACGTTTGTTTATATTGGTTTTAAATACACCAAATCTTGCCACCAAAATACCGAAGACATTTTCTATGATTCTGCGAGCACGTGAGAGTCTGTAGTTGAATATTCGCCTTTCTTTGTAAGTTGTTTTAAACTGAAAGGTTTCAGGAAATCTTTTCTCAAGGTACATGCCTCATCTCCAATGAAGACGCGTGGTAGCTTTGTTCCATTGACATTGGACGATTCTGGTATTTTCAAAGATTCTCTTTCAACTTTTCGTAGAAATCAGTGTACTCTAAAACACCACCATCAGATACACGGCCATTTGTTCCGAAATTAAAATAAATAAATTCATAATTTGAGTCTGCGACCCCTATAAGCACCTGGCTGTGGAATCCTTTGTAGTTGAAGAAGGAACCGGCGCCTGGAGGTGGTGTTATCGAGATATGCTTGCCATCCACCGCACCGAGGCAGTTGGGAAAATTCAACTTTCCTGCAAAACCTTTGGCAATTTTCTCCCAGTCCTTTTCGCAGGAGGGAAACTGAAAAAATTTAAAAAGTTATACTACATATAGAAACTTTCCCATTCAAAATAAATATACTACATTCCTGATCACTAATATTCAGTATTAATTTTATATTTTTAGGCAGCTGATTTCACGGAGGGCTCAAACGTGACTACTACTGACAGGGAATTGGATGTTTCTTTGAATTCACCCAGTCGGTCAACCTCAGACTGTGTTCCAGGCCGCGATACAACAACCCCGTATTTGCAAGACACAAAGAATCTTTAAAAGGGCTGAGAAACCATCTCCATCCGACAATCTGTTGTCTCTTGTTAGTGACAAATTACGGGAGGTGAGGCACGAGGACCAGTTCGACATTGCAGGCAAAAATGTTGCTGCCAAATTGAGAATATTGTCGAAAGAGCAGAGAAATTAATCAACGACATACTCTTCCATGCTGAGACGGAAACATTAACCACGAACTCGAAGGTGATTGTTAATGAGCAGCTAAGTGTTTCTGTCCCAGTAGGAGGTTCACACTACTATACTCCACCTGCGGGCGGGGATGCAGCACTTACGACTTTTTTCACGAATTTCCAACATTCATATATTTGTTACAACATCCGTTACGAAAATGCAATTATAATATGACTTTTTAAAAAATAAATTTGCTCTTCAATATAAGTGATGAATTTTATTTATGCTTACCTTGCAGTAGTCCTTCAGTATCTGGTATAATTTTTCCTAATGCTTGTGGAGAGATTATAGTTGTGAATTTGAGATCCTCATAACTCCTTCCTGTGGCCAAAAATCTTGAAGTAGCCGTGAGTCTCTCGTGAGGCGTTATGGCTTGCCGCATCCTGGTATCTTTTCTCTTAATCAGTGGACAACCATCGACGCAAAGCACGGTAGGTACACTCATTCATTCTGAGGTAGTTATGCCAATCTTTCGGATGAAATCTCAATTCTTGTAACACATTAACGTGAGAAAAATGGTCTCGTTTCAATAACCAACTTTTTGTCCACTTCCTGCGCTTTCTCTTTTCAGATTTCTTTTTTGCTAGGATAACTGCATAACAAAATAGTTCAGTTGGAGGCATTAAAAAGATGAGGGACTGCCACGAACCAAAGCGAACTTCTGATGTAACTGTGTAGTGTGTGGTAAAATCTCTCTCAGTTTAAACTGAGCACATTTGGCACAGTTTTGACTGCGCAGTTACAACTGCAGATGGAACTGAGTGTGTATGGGGGCCATAACGGATGCACACGGCCGTTAATCTCGTTTTTCTAGACCGGAGCCGCTACTTTTCCATTCAAGTAGCTCCTCAGTTATCCTCACGATGCCGAGTGGACCCCTTTCCCTACCCACTATTTTTGAGAAAATCTGGTAGCGCCGGGAATCGAACCCGGGACATTTGAATCTGTAGGTAGGAATTCTGATCACTAGAACACAGGCGGTCACACGTACTCAACGGTGAAGAGAATTTGTCATGTGTAATATTGCGATCCGGATTAACTGTAACCGGATTATCGAGGTTTTCTGTATTAAGATTGCCCCTACTGCTATTCTATTACCGCCAGCATCTCCTTAGAACAACAGAAATATGCACATGGACCGGGGTGTAGGCACTTCGGCATGCTCATAGAAACGTGGGTGACACTTCCAACAGACAGAATCAGAATATTTTATGTTTGTGATATTTGTAGCGTTAAACCTGATTTAAGCATGTATTTCCAGTGATTCTGACATCTCTGACACGTATGTATCTGATGAAACCGCACTGAACAGCGCTGTTCAAACGCGTTACTAAGTTCCAGTACCAACCGGCTTCTGAGCGGACCCAGAATACCGACGTAATAAAATCAATTTAGCGAGAAAAGGCAGGGTCCAACTTGAATGTCTTCCTACCTGGGATACTAACTAAAACGCCCAACCTCTTATCAGTTTTTCTGTAATATACCTGTCCAAAAACCTGAATAGCAGCTTGCTTACCTGTAGTTTCCTAACGGCACGGTCTCTTGACGAAATATCATAAAGTAAATCCATTCATCAACTTCCCAATACTCAATGTTTGCTCATGTAGCCAAGAAATTTAATTTTTTTTGATGGAAACATACTCCGTTGGGCCCACAAATAAATACATTCTACACCCTCACATTCTGTATTTCTTTATGCGTTCTTTTTACCATTGTCCTCCCATCTGCGCCTTGATCTTGCAAGTGGTCTTGTCTTTCCGACCGAAAGTGTTTGCATTTCTTATTCGTGCTACATCCGATGACACTGTCCTTGATTTCATCATTATTAAAATATTTGTTGAAAGCTATGAAGGTCCTCATTATGCAGTTTTCCCCATCTCAACCCTTTTTCTCGTTTCGCTCTCACTTTAGAGCATAGGGCTGATTCTAGTTTTATTGATCATTTTTATAGACTGTAGGTCTCCTTCGACGGGAGATCAGCTCGTCGCAAGGCCTCTATCTAAACAGGACAACACAAACAGAATAAACGCATACACACACTAAACATCCATGCCTTGTAGGATTCGAACCCACGATCCCCCCTTCCGAGCGAGCGAAGACAGTGCATGCCGCTCGGCTACTGTGACCGGCTCGCATCCCATTAGGTGCTAAATACTGCCCTCTGCACCCTGTTATCACACACCCTTATGTTCCTCCCTTAATGTTTGATTTCTTTAGATTAACGTTTCCCCATTTATTTCACAACTATAACGGCTACTCAGCTAGTCAGGAAATTCGCAGCATTTCATAGAACCCGACGTTTCGTTACCGCGTTCACAAGAGCCCGACACCGATCCCTCATAAGCCAGATCAGTGCTCACCACATCCGCACAATCTTCTGTCTCAAAGATCAATCAATGCTTCTGTTATCCTCCCGGTCACGCCTAGGTCTCCCAAGTGATCTCTTTCCCCTAGATTTTCCTCCCAACATTACCCCTTTTTTTGGACGTATTCAGGCTCCAAAATGTGACCCCGTGCGCCCATTTGGCATCTGGAAGAAAGCCATCAGCGATATTTGTGACGGTCCCTGTATTCACACACGGAGCTCGAGTGTTGTGTAAGCAAGATTTCTCATATTCGATAGCTGGAGGGAAGAGCGACCGAGGACAGGACGGGGACTTTTTCTCACGCCCTAAGCAGAGCCTCTATCCAAAAGTTTGGGGCCAACATCTTTCAACTGTTTTCAAGGCTACAACACTATAAACCGTCGCTCTCGTCTTTGTCTCTGCCGGAGAGAGCTGTGTTGACGGAGATGGCGCGGTGATCGCAGTAGCTCCAGAGATCATTGTCAAGTAGACCGTGGGTGCGCAAGCGCTCGCGCAGGGTCTTCCCCTACGTACATAGTACGCGAGATGGGCCGAAGGCATCCCTTGCTTAAAATGTGATGAGATAGAAAATAACCAAATGAAGAAGAAAAGTAGGAAATCTTGCAGGGAATAAAAGGAAATAAACGGGGATAAATAGAAATAAACAAAGAAATTATAAAAGGACTCAAGGAAGATAAAAAGAAACTGAGAAATTAAAAAGGGTACAAAACTGTAAGAAAATAAAGAAGGGGAATAATTAAAGATAAAAGGAAAATAAGGAAAAACTGAAAAAAGTAAACGAAGAATGGAAGGAAATAGGAATAAATGAAGATAAAAATAACACGAGGAACAGAACCGTGATGAAATGGAGAAAAATCAGAGGATATTGAGAAAGCATTGAAAATAAAGGAAACTATCCCTGTAACATGCCTTGGAGGCCCAAAGACTTGTGAGACGTCGGGGCTCCCACATGTTATACACAACTGGCTCACAGATGGCGGTGATGTCAGCGTTACGCGCAGGCCGCCCTTTACCCCAAGAAAAATGCCTGGTACTCATTTCTATTAGAGGCTCAGTCGACCCCAGAGCCATAGTGAGGCTGGAAGGATTAGGTTAGTTGAAAAAATATTGACCTCGTCGGGAATCTAACCCGCGACCTTCCGGCTTGTAGCTGTTACAAAATGAATAAAAAGAAGGGACGAAAGAACAAAAGCAGCGGCAGCAGTAGACTAAACAAGATGGCTTAAGCTATGTCACTTCTGACTTGAATTCTGCCCGGTTCGAGTCTCAGTCATGATATCTGTGGTCTACCTCAAGTCTATAGACACACAGTGATAGTGCCTTAAATTCGGTCACTACCCGTTCCTTCCCCGTCCTATTCAGTTCATTGTAATCCATTCATTCAACGCTACTGACATCGTCGGTAAATACATTAGGAATAGTACTGTCTTCTGGGACCCAGTGATTTGGCGCAGGTTCATCGGCGTTTCGGAGGAACGTACTGCCAACGTATTCAGGGCTAAACATTAAGCCATGTAACGACTAAGCAGTAACCACAACATTCTGCTTCCTGGTTGATTGCGTGGCTTAATCTCTGGCCCTTAAAATGGAGGCAGTACGTTCCTCCGAAACTTCTACCAGATTACACGGCGTCACATCGCAGACAATACGAGTAATACTGTTCAAACTATGCGTGAAGCAGGAAGACGAAAAAAAAAAAGATAAGGAAAGACCAATTACTGGCAGCAGTTTATAACACGTGTTATTCTTACCGACTTCATAACCCATTTCTGGGTGCTTCTCGGACGTTTATGAACAATGCTGTATCAATCTAGTTATGCTGGGCTTGTACAGGCAGCGGTATCAGCCAGCGTTACAGATGGACACGTAGAAACCCGTTACAACACTTGCAGCCCGCGAATCTTATTCCGGTAAGAAACGTATTTCCGGTTAGGCGTAACTGCCGGAAACAGAATTATCGGACGAATTACGAAATGTTAACGAGGAAGCTGCTGTTTGTAACCCGAAACAAGGCGTCCACACAGGAAAGGAAAGACTAGAAAGTGAATATTAATGTTATCTTAATTTGTATTAATATATTTACGAGGTTCTCGAAACGGTAAAGTCATATTCTAGTCTTACGGCGTATCATGTACGCGGTTATACTGAAGATAGAGGCAGTATATTCTTTGTAGCAGATTGCACGGGAGACCGAAATTTTAGTTGATTTGTATTCGAATACAATTTTATGATTTGCAGTATGTTTCGGTCTGACAGCCAGAGACCTGGGTGAGTTTCGAACCAGGTCCCTCCCACTTTCAAGTCTACGCCGTTACCGCTATTCTCATGTTTCTTTTATATTTCATTGTAACCTTAATGTGAATTTTGGGAATTCCCACAAACTGTAGTGTTTATAGATGTTAAAAACAGGTGGTACGTACAGTAACCACCGTGCTGTCCGGGGTTAACGTATGTTTCAGTGCTCATCCTGCCACATAACGAAAAAGTTGACAACATGCAACAGTATGGATAATCAGACTTAGTGAGAAAGACCGCGATTAAAATTATACTAAGTTCGGAATGAGCCTTGAAACACCGTCTGAGTAGTCATGAATTCCAAGGGCAGTCCTGACTACACAGGCTAAGAGCATCAGTGGCCTATATGACGCAGTCGTCTGGACAGGAACTTGTGTTTCAGAATTACATTACAACAGTCACATTAACCCTTCATTCTCAAAATAAACAGAAGTTATTTTCTTAAACAACATTAACTGGCTGGCCCTTGTGGCGGAAACGCAATTTGTTTCTTGTGAGGTACGAACTGGATTTTTATATATTTGCCTGAAGGTTTCCAGAGCCGTCAGGCAGTAAAATATGGTTATGAGTCTCGTGGGATTCAGAAGCAAGAATGACTGCTGGGGAGGACCGGTAGTTTAGCGGTTATGCAGTCAGTCTTTGAAAGGTTAATGAAGCGAACATAGAATTCATTCAGTGCTTGTTACAACAGTTCAGAACCTCTTCTCCTTCCTGATACACAGATTTTGTCGGCAGAGTTGGAGAAGCACTGACGGGAAGATAATATTAAAATGTGTCTTAAATTGGGTGGGAGGGTGTGCATTAGATCTGTTTCAAGGACCAGTGGCGGTCTTTAGGAAACACGTCGATGAACTTTCGTTTTTGAAAATGCGGGAAATTGCGTTTCCCGAGGGACTGAGCTTCACAAGGACTGCTCCGAGAAATTAGTTGTGTACCTAAACGCCGAAAATTAAAATAGACCATTGTATTGTATTATATTGGAGAGGGTGGGTTTCCCCATGCACTTAGACCAGATATTGGTCCATTGTGCGTCCCCCTGCGATACTCTACCAGTCTATACCCTACCGGTACTGGTGCGTGCCATCAGTCCCGACTCAGCCAGCGAGTTCGGCCTCTACTGGCTCAGCGGTATCTCGATGCTTCCCCCATCTACCAGAGGCGTTAGACACTACTGTTGGGCGGAAATGTCCTGAATTTGGCTCAGTGGTCCCCTTGGGACATGAGGTTCTTTTACGTGCCGTAAAGCTACGACACGGGACCCACGGATTAAAGTCCCTCCCGGAGGACTTGTTCCCTGAATTTTTCCGCCCTTAAAAATTCCACGACCTCCGCCGGGTTTGAACCCGCGTACCTTGAGTCACGAGGTGGGAACGTTACCCTAAAATAGACCATACGCAGACTTATAATTTGACCTGCCATCCCAGCGGTAACGTGCAGTAGTGGTATCTTTGGTAAATGTGGGGGTGAAAGTGTTCATAGCTAAAAGGGAAGCACAGGATGAAAAATTGGTGATAAGAAGCTTTATAATTTGTGCTCTTCGGCAGATATTAGTAAGGCGGTGAAATAAACGGGGGTTAAATAGGAAGGACGAACGGGGGAATAAATTCCTACAGTTTTGCCGGAATACTGAAGGGAAAGAGGTCGCTTGGAAGACTAGGCGGGGATAGAGGAAAAACGTGGTAGTAAATAAGATTCAACGAAGAGTGGTTTCAGCTGGCCCACGATAGGGCACAGTGAACATGGTGGGGAAATGGCCTGACCCGTTGAGTGACTTTCGGATATACGAAACGTCGTATTATTTACATAATGGGCAGTGTTCAAAGAAATATCTCGCGTGATACCATTGTAAAGGGCATGCTTGAGTCGTGTGATGCCTGTGTGTCACTTTTGCTCTGAGCTAAGCATACAGGCGGTCTGCTTGTGTTATGATTTTCATGACTGAAACTATATTGTATTCTCTCTTTCCAATGCTGTGGCGGAGGCCCCTGGAAGGGTGTTCCCAGCAGGATGATGAGTTGGGAAGGAGGGAACTGTCTAGTCCCGCCATAATTCTGTAACGCCTCCAGCCTGAAGACGTTAAGTAGCGTACCTACGTGCTAACGGAGGAGAATAGTTTTAATAGGAACTGTCATATTTTGGTATGTGTAACCCTTTAATAAAGACTGCATTTCTTCTAGATAATATACAGTTTCAATCGGTACCGTACAGGAAACACATCTACGTTACAAAGCCCAACCGGTTAATGCTGTTTGGGGAAACAGTCGCTGTTTATTGTGGGAACCATACAAACCCACAGATACACTGTGTGGGGAGGATGCAGAGTTTTTGTATGTTCAGTGCAGACCTCACAGGAAACACTACATCTACGTTACAAAGCCCAACCGGTTAATGCTGTTTGGGGAAAAAAACGCTGTTTATTGTGAGAACCATACAGAAGCCACAAATACACTGTGGGGAGTATGCAGAATTTTAGGATGTTACAAGCAGGTGGTACATGTAGTAACCACTGCGCTTTATAGCGTTAATATTAACCGTTACCGGCTATGTGATATTTATATAATTCGGTTCCCACCTCACGGTAAACAGACTACGTTCTGAAGAGCACTGTGTTCTGGGATATGAAGTTGTAGCCCAGTAGAAGGCAGCTGGAGATGGTAGGATATTTGTCCGAAACGTCGGTGTACGTCTACTGGAGTACGTGAGGTTACATCCCAGAACACACTACTCTTCGTAGTCACTGTTATCAGCCTTCTATTTGCAGGCTACATTTGCAGTAGAGACCAACCGGTTAATGCTGTTTCTAGGGAAATAATCGCTGTTTGTACCGAGAAAAGGGTGAAACAAATACACTGTGGACAAAATTCGAGGATTTTTGTGATGAAGCAGCTGTGTGCTCTAAATGTCAGACAATGCAGATTTTTTTGCCATATTGGCCAACAATAAATTCCACTCTTAAGGATATTAATGAATAAATATGTCATAGATATGTTTAATTAACTACAAAGAACACCATTGAGATAACTGTATTGTAATCATAGTGCATCACCCTCCCTCCCCACCCACAGTGCAACTGCAACCACTGTCCTATTTATTTCAGGTCTAAAGACGGCCTGTATGTGCTGGGTATAAGCTAGGAATCTCATGCTTCCCGAGATGGGGAACCAGTGAAACCATATGTAATTTTACATGATAGTCAATGTAGTTCAGTTGAGAGAGCAGTTCTACAGATCGTATATCCAACACAGTGACAACAGGCACTGAAATATGCAATATGCCATGACATGTTTCTGTACAATCAGGATACAATCAGGAACGAAAATCTTACCGAGTTACCAAAATTGTGCATGCATATGTAACAGCCTTTTAAGTAATAACTCTTGAGAACTTAGTAAGAAACTGTTGCCTGAGGCATACATTA
The DNA here is from genome assembly GCF_002891405.2 of Cryptotermes secundus. NCBI lineage: Eukaryota > Metazoa > Arthropoda > Insecta > Blattodea > Kalotermitidae > Cryptotermes > Cryptotermes secundus. The sequence goes on along the minus strand of NW_019722431.1, from coordinate 1,066,239 downwards.
ATATTCTTAATACAGTAAAACTTGGTTATAGCAACATCGGTTTCTGCGACACCTTGTCTATTGCGTCAAATATTCAATGGTACGAACTAATTCCTCATAAAGCAACTGTTTTTATACCTTGCTTAGTACGACATGCACAGATGCATCAACCTCGTATGTAACGTCATTTTCATTCCTGAATTTCTCTGATATGGACATTGAACGTAATTTAGAAAGTGTGTATTGGGCAAGTAACAGGAAACAGATGAAGATAACTGATTACTGTACTCGTATCTAGGTACAGTAAGGCACAACAATTGTTGTAATCTACTGTAATTTGGTGAGTAGGCCTACCTTTAATATACAGTATTAGTGCGGTGTGTATTGTCAGTGAAAAGCGCTGTAATATGTCTTTGATATTACACATTTGGGCAATTCCATGTTAATGTTACGTTATTCTGTACTTAACTACGTATTTCACTAAAAAATGCAACATTTTAACTCGGTTTTTGGTAGATTTTTACGTGACTAACATAAGGCTACTGTGGAAGTGCCCATTTCGGTTACAACGACATTCGTTTATAACACTATTTTTAGGTCCCTTTGATGACGTTATAACCAAGGTCTACTGTACTTTTATCACATGATACATTTACGGACCTGTAATACACCTTTATATTATTCACTGTGTATCATAGAAACATTGAAGATCAACATTTTAGGAATCATGATAAAAGGGGACAGTGAAATTAAACATTTAAATGTATTCTACAAAAGTGTGTTATGGTGAGTGCAAGCAAATATCACAAATTCAGACGTATCAAATTGGCATATACGTATATGTGAAAGGAAGTGGATTTGTTATCGAATGACATGTTGATGCTGTTTCACATTAACACCATTTGTTAGCAAGAGTAACTATGTACTGTGTGAGCAGAAACATACATCAATCTGGCTTTTATGTATAAGACATGCAAAATATCGAAGGCACTGCCGCAGCAGTAGCACAAGCCTGATGAATTACAAAACAGGGCTGAACTTAACCTCAATGCCCATACCTCACCAATAAATTAGGGGCCCTGGGTATTGAAATAATATAAAATACAGGTTTTAAGAACAGATGAAGGGATATTTTTTCACGAAAATGACAACTGACAACAAATCATTGTTAGCAGATCCATATGCTGGCAGATTTAGTGTCACTTGCAAATAGCTCATTGATCGGTAACTGCACTGTTAACTTAATATCCTGCTCGACTACTGCAATTTTGTTTTACACATCTAGAGGTACGTTTGAATTCATAATGGCCAGCGTAAAAACAACGCATTATATGTTTCTGTTGCAGATTATTCATTTTCTATGTACACTCCAAGTATAATTGCCGCAGCGAGCATAGCAGCAGCTCTCGATGGCTTGGAATGGACAGTGAAGAGTGGGTGTTCACTCAGCCAACTGCTAGACAGGCTACATATTATCACAGCCATTGAAAGGGTAAGTTAAGGATCTACTGAACATTCCTATTGTGGTCTACTGGGTTATGATGCTACCTTGAATTTACCCTAATGACAGAGACATATTCCTTTGAAACAGTGGTACCTTCATATCAGATCACAAGGTGTCACTGTGGTGTTTGGTTTGAATTTCAGCTAGGACATCACCTGTCCTGTTTTTTTTTGTGAGTTTCCTCACTTGTTCCAGGATCTTACTTAGGTTATAACTATTCCATCATTTTTATATCCACATCTGCCTAGGATCAAACACTACAAAGAAGTGGGCCTCACATCAATGTAACTGGCACTCAACGAGGCCAAGATATTTATGAGAATTGCAAAAGAAAATGCATTCTTTCAGAAAAGAGGAACGACATACAAAGTTTATCTTCAGAAGGTTAAAGATTATTATTGTAAGCACTAGTGGACAGATATTTGTATATCATGTGATTTTAACAGAGCTGTTTATTTCATTTTCCAATTGCTTGATATATTTGTTCATATGCAGTAGGAACTAAAAAATATATCTCTTAGTTACCTTATGTATGTATGTAAAGAGGTTCTGCTATTAAATTTTATATACAACATTTTTTTTTTTCAGGAATACCTACAAGGTTGCCTGCACTTACTCGAAGATATGGTAACAGCTACTGTGAATAGCCGAGATGTTGACTGTAATGGAGGTTCACAGGGAAATGGCTGCACAACAGTTAATTCTAGATCAACTTTAGATCATTCTTCACCACTGTCTGGTGGAACAGAAAAGATAGCAGAATATGGGAAAGCTGGAACGCCGACAGATGTGCGAGATATTCATTTCTGATTAAGACCTTGTGACAGGATTGTGGTCATGCAGGAGAGCATCACATTCTCAGTGCAACACAGAATGGAAGATGGCGAATCATTCTTTCCATGTCTGTCAACCAAAGTGCTCTTGAAAGCTAAGCAGAATAAAAATTGTGCCTACTCAGACAAGACTGTGTGTTTCTATTACAACCGACAATCAGAGTAATGGAGGACAAGGTTAAATGGCATACTGTCACAGATGAACACACCAGAAAAACAATTTAAAACTGTATGTGTATGTATTTAATAGAACTTTCCAAAGATGTCAACATTCAAAGTGTTAGAAGCAGTGCTTTTTTAGAAAGGTGTGTGGGGGTGTACTTCTAATTTTTCAAAGAAAGAAAAAAAAAAGGTTAAAATCTTGTAATTTAAAAAAATACACTTATTTTTCCTTTGGCTATTCTCATGTTTAGATTAGAATTGTTATTTTTGGGTTTATGAAAGAAATAAGGCAGTAGTACATCATACCATTAGGCACTGATAGATAAAAGCCCTAGTTAGATGGAAACAAATTGAATTACAACCTACGTAGAGTCCATATTAAGGTACAAAGGCAACACTGAATAACGACTTTCTTATTGCAGAAAATAGTAAGATTAAAATTTGTCTTGGGGTTCTCCATAGTTGGAAGTATATTACTGTTAAATGAAATGTTGTTCAGGACCTTGTACTATTGAGACCTGATTCCACCTGAGCTAACCATTACTACACTTTGAGAACATGGAATAATGAGAGCCTCGCTTTGCAAGGGGAAGGCAATTATATACGCTTTAAAATTACACTAATACCAATTATTTAGTTATAATATCAGAAAAGAAGAATAAAAATGCTTTAGTCACCGAGTCATTTTTGTAAATATGTTTTGATTATGGTCACTATTAATCGTAAGCGTAAACAGCAGATATACAAACTTAATTTTTTATGTGGGTTCCTAGATAATGTAACAGATAATTTGAAACTGGATTACTTCATTTATGTGTGATTTCTGTTGAATACTTGGATACAGGTTTCTGTGGTTTTAAGTCCCAGCTTATGAGCCATCACTGCCAAGCTGCTTTCTGCATGCTATGGGAATATACTTCAAATTTAGGCTGCATTTAAGGGGGGGTGGGTTGACTGGGGCAGTTAACCCCAGGGATGGCACGGAAAAGACGTTGAATCCACAGATTTTATCTAGATGTTTGTTTCTCAAAAATAATGGAAATGTTGGTTTGTATTTTTAGTTGCCAAAAAAAAGTGGCATGGGCTGCCACAGTGTGATTACCCTGGGACCATGACATATATACTTAGGTTGTACCAAAAGTCACGAGCAACTTTTTTTTTTACATGCAACCTGGGAACAGCAGACGAAAGAGAGTATGGTGGTAGGTGGAACCAGCTGTTGTGTTAACCTTGAGTGTCTTGTGACGTCAATAGCTTGCATCACGTGACCAGTATCACTCCTAACAAAGTGGCCGACAACAATACGTCATTTCGCCAGCGTGCTGTCATTGAATTTCTTATGAAAGAGGAAATCCCTGCTGCAGATTTTCACCAGAGACTTCAGCGTGCTTATGGAAGTGTGCATGGGTGCGAGCAGTGTTCGAAGATGGGTGAAACATTTTAAAAATGGCAACACCAGCATCGAAGATGCGCCTCGGAGTGGTCGTCCTCAAACAGCCTCAACTGAATGCAACAAGGAAAGAGAGGATGAGATCATTCAAGATGACAGGCGTGTGACTGTGGACACAACAGCCCAAAAACTTGGAATAGGGCACAGTGCAGTACAGGAGATGATTGAAAGCTTGGGCTGTAGGAAAGTTTGTGCTCGCTGGGTCCCGAGGTTATTGACCAGGAATAGGGCACAGTGCAGTACAGGAGATGATTGAAAGCTTGGGCTGTAGGAAAGTTTGTGCTCGCTGGGTCCTGAGGTTATTGACCGAAGACCACAAAGGTCAGCGAAAGCCATCACCTCAGAACTGCTGCAGAGATATCGACACAAAGGCGATGATTTTTTGCTCTGTATTGTGACAGGTGATGAAAGCTGGTTTCACCATTTTGAGCCTGAAACGAAACGGCAGAGTATGGAATGGCACCATTTGCATTCTCCATCAAAAAAGAAGGCAAAGACAGTGCCATCAGCTCTGAAGGGGATGGGCACAGTCTTTTGGGATGCAGAGGGGTTTATTCTGGCCGAATTCCTGGAACCTGGGCAAACCATCAATGCTGCGCGTTATGTCCAGATGCTGCACAAGCTCCGTTGCGCATTGCACGATAAATGTCTGGGACGAAACATCATCCTGCATGACAACACTCACCTCCACGCCACTTGCCTCACATTGGAAGCAACTGCAAAGATGGGGTGGGAAGTTCTTCCACATTCCTCCTATAGCCCTGATCTGGCACCCTCCGACTACCATCTTTCGGATTTATGAAGGATCAGCTGCGTGAACATTTTGAGACAAGGGAGGCAATTCACAAAGCAGTATGTCAGTGTCTTCGGATGGCTCGAACGGAATTTTACAGAAGGGGAATTTTCAAACTCCCAGAACGCTGGGAGAAACGTGTACAAAGAAGTGGTGATTATGTGGAAAAATAAAGAAAGGTCTGTAGATTGAGGTGGTGTATTTGGTTTGTCAATAATAAAGCATGTTACTTTACAAAAAATTGTTGCTCGTGACTTTAAGTACGACCCTCGTATTTGAATATTACAGTTTCAGATTTAGACAAATATCGCTGTAAGCTTCCTATGAAAAGAGCAGTCATTGTTAATCATCAGCAAATATTTGATCTAAGGACTGTGAGTGTACAGCAGGCTAGACAAAAGTATTTGTATTGTGGCTGTAAATGGGATTAACAGTAATAATAGAGCTCCAATGATATTGAACTTAATGAGTTATCTTGTTCATATAAAGTACAATAGCTAATATTGTTTTGAGGTTTATTAAATGGACAGTGTAAGGCAATCAATCAATGCAATTTTGTTCTATAACTGCGATAGGGTTAAGAACTATAACACATTCCAAGTATTCGGCACATATCAACTTAAGCGAAGAAGTGATACATAAATATATATTCAGCTGTGAAATCATGTTCTTGTACATTCACATGCAATGGCCATATTTTTCACAATTTTACTACAGACATCCATTTTTACTTAAAAGACTGTCAGTGGGGGTATTTAGTCCCTTCTAACTTTTAAACACCATCTGCTATTCGAATGAGACGTTACTATTTATGTTAAGTCTTCCGCTCCTTATTGTTCATTAATAATGTAATCGAAAATGTAGTTAACTGTACTTAACACTGGGCTATTGTTTTGTTTATCAAATAATGTAGCCATTTAGTCACTGCACTACTCTTAAATTACTTCTCATTATGAAAGAAACATGTAAAATAATATGTTAATTTGGGACAACTATGAAAGGTATAATTGTGTTTTATATACATATATATATATATCAAGAGCAAATGTACCAAAATCTGTTGTTAATTTAGTTTGTTGGATGCTCAGATGTGTGAATGGTAACTGCTGTTAGTAAGACCAGAAAGTACACATTTCAAAATTATGTTTCATAAAATATTTTGATACACTATTGTTTACAAAACATTTTTACTAACTGAGTCCTAGACCAGTGAAAATAGCTGGTAAATTAACAGCGAAATGTCCCAAAATTAATGAGGCAAAACAAATGTGGTATGTAGTTTGACATGTTAGTGTCTACTGTTGAGTAAAATGTAACTAAGCACAGAGATGTGTATAGTTGATACTGAGGGTGAATTAATGAGTACTGGACAAATAAATATACAAATTATGCTTATAAAATATATTTAGACGCATGTTTTCGGTCCCACATGATTAATTGTTCAGATTTTATGTTAACTGTTGTACCATATTTGATTGTGTAGTATATAACCCGTGTAAAATTTGACACAAAACTAAAAAAACCTGTTGGAATTTTATTCTGCTATATTCTTTGTATTGTGTATATTAGCACAATATAACCTAAAGTATTTCATGAAACAAACTTGCCAGTGCATACATACTGAAATCTAATCGTATTTGACATGTTTAATAGTCTAGAATACCAGCAAACATCAAGTAATAATTTCCAGAATCAGAAAAGGCAAGTCCCATGGTCTCAATTTTGGGACGAAGAAGCCTGTTATATTACATACACTACTTATTTTTATGTGTCAGGTGTAATTGTCTTACTTCCAGTTCTGGTGCTGTAAACTACATAAGAATTGTCAGCATAAAACGACGTGACTGAAGGATAAGAGACAGAAAGTGTTGAGTGAATACTCTGCATTGCTGTGCCATCTCTTGTAAACGAATTACAAGCGACTGAAAACATGCCTCTAAGCATTCACCAGGCTTAGAAAAAAATTCCTCACACTTTCTGTTTGTTCAGTGGCAATCAAAGGATTAATTATTTAGCAGATGTTTTTGGATTGGCAATACTTTTTGAACATTACATAAAATGGGACAAAATTTATGTGAAAAACATGGTGTGTATTGTTTATAGCAAACAAAGGGTTAAATACTTAGCAGATGTTTTTGGATTGGCAATACTTTTTGAACATTATTGAAGAACACTTAAGCTGTTTTACTTACTGGCTGACTTAAATCGCATTTATGATATCATGTGTGGCAGTTTGAAAGTTACATAAAAATGAGCACATCTAAACAAATGTACCTTAAAATGTGTGATTGGGAAAGCTTGCGGAGAATATTGTTGTGATTTATGACTCACTCTGACTCAGATATATAATATTAAATAGGTTTTTAAAAATGTTATAAATATGTTACATATATTGAATTTGTTTTCTATGTAATTTCAAAGTGCACTGTACCGAACACATATCATACCCGTATACCATTAACGAACAAATGCTGCCAGTTTCTCAGTGAAACCTGTTCTTATTCAATTACAGTGTCGTAACAGACATGTTCCAACTGTCCTAATGCACAAACCGCTGTATACACTTCCGATATACCTCAGTGTTCCGATAATCACCTTACGAGTGGCTGATATAAGTCTTTCCTAGAGATTCTGTACATGATTTTACATATATTATATACAGATATAAAAATTGCATGGTATTATGAAAAACTATTATACTTTACTGCAATTTTATTGAAGAGATGAGATATGAATGAAGATAGATTTGTAGCTATAAAATGAGAATAAAGAATGAATTTTTTAAATGTGGTATTTTCTTTGATGATAATATTCCACTTTAAGTACTAGAACATACCAATACTAGTACACGGAGACAAGTATATATATATATATGGACCCTCATCTCCCTTAAGCTGTTCCTTTGCTCTCACCATGGGAATGTTTCAGTTATAATTATATAATCACCTTCAGTAGCAACAAGCTCACAGGACTGATGCAGGATAGAAAGGGCTGGAGAGGAATTCTGAAATGGTGGTTATGAAGTCTCCTAGGACATGCCTCTTCAGTCTGAAAGTCAACTGGCATATAGGAGGAACATGTCACCTCCATCTTCAGTCAAGCCTGGAGGTTGAGGCGATGTGTTCCTCCAAAACATCTGTTCACTTTCAGCAGACTACACAGCATATTGCAGAAAACAAAACTCTTCAGAAGTTAGTCAAAAAAGTTCTGATAATGACCTGAAGGTAAAACCAAAGCCCATTCTAGGTGTGATCTTCCCATCCTCACAACCTGTTTTCATACAATCTGTATTAGTATCACTGTGTTCCACCCATCTCATGAAATTAAAAAAGAAAATCTGTGATTATTACTACCATCAAAGACAGCCATTAGGCACAATCCAGAGCCTGTCTGTAATCATTGAACTTGCTGTTTTGGAAAAGCACTGACAAAAATAAGTTTAGGAACATCTAAACAAAAGGATGGACAATAATTTCTGAGTTATTTTGGAGTGCCTGTAGCCTGGGAGTCTTGTGAGAACAATTGTGTAAGTATATAGCTATGTGGGTGGGTAGGTCAGCATAGCCTGGTAGGTGGTTACAGCCACTACATTAAACTTCAATGTAATGGGCCTCCTGACATGTTTGTATGCAGATGTGATTACAGTAAATGAACATGGTTGGTACCTGTACTAGTAGCCCTACAGACTTCCATTTTATTGACTTATTTTACAGTTACATTTATGCTACATGAAGGTCCCTAGGGATGTGAGATGTCAAAGCTCCCCATCTTCTAGACAGTTGGCTCACAGATGGTGGTGAGGTCAGCCTTGCACGCCAGCTGCCCTTTAACCCCCAGGAATCTTCCTGGTACTTATTTCTGTTAGGGGCTGAGTAGAGCCCAGGGCCATATTGCAGCTAGAAGGTTTAGTTAATTGAAAAAAATTCATTTACCTCATCAGGAATTGAACCTGCGATCTTCTGGCTTGTAGCCTCAACCAACTACGCTACCTCGTGCCCCTTTAATCACTTAGAGTACACAATTACAGTATCAAACAACAGAGATTTAAAAATAAAATGTGAACAGATTTAACCAAATGTGCAGCACAATATGAAGAATACTGAATAACAAGACAATGAAAGGGACATTGATAAATTTCTATAAAGCTATGGTGGTATCTACAATTACATATGGATCCAAAATATGGTCTTGGGAGGGGTACAGCAAGTAAAAATTGAAACTGCAGAAACGAAATTCTTGAGGAATGTAGCAGGCTACATAAGGAAAGACCAAAAAAATGTTAAATTCTAAAATCCAGACCACAGCGAAAATATCACGTGATGAATGGAAGACAGCCAGATTCCGAAGAAAATTCTAACATATGAAAAATAGGACGCCCACAATTAAGATGGAGAGATTGGCATATTCTTCAAGAGGACGGAACAGACCACGTATGGCCTAATCCATAAAGATGATGACCTTATCACTCAAAATCATCCTTCCATATCTTTTTCTCAATCATATTTTTGGTGATCATCTCCATTTTCCTGCCAATCATCATTCCACCAATGATATACAGTCATCTGTCATCAGGGGCTGGTACAGTAGGCCCATCTGTGACCACAGTGCCTAGGGACTTCATCGCACAAAATTTATACAACTAATTTTATCTACAGTTAAGTAGTCCATTTTCTCTGTTTCCTCATTCCTCCCACTCATCTATTTCTTTTTACCATTCATCTTCCTTCCTTCTTTTCTTATTGTCATTCTTTATTCTCTGTGTTCAGATTTTTCTTCTCTTTGTAACTCCATACATGGAAGAACATGCAGAATAACAGGGGGCTGCTTTCCATATTGAATTCCATCACCGGTGGTATTTATCCACTGAACACCAAAGAAACCAAGGATCCAGGTAACACAGTTTCGGAATCTGTGTAGTAAGACATTTTTAATTTTGTGATCAGCAAGGAAATGGCCCCCCTGTTCTCGCCCCTCTGTATAAATAGACACAATGGATGGGATTGGGTGAGAAACATGACATGTGCCCGGAGGGCGATCGTGGCATTGGACTAAGCCTTCCTTTTAATCAGACATGGCCTATCCTTTTGAAGTGGTCAAGAGCCGGGTCGGTAAAGTTGAAAGCGGCATCGCATGGCCTTGAATTCTAAACTATAGCTCCGCTGGTACTGGGTCTTTGGGGTTTCTACGTTGCCCTCCGGCAACTGAATACATCTCGTGCGCTGACGCCCTGGAATTTACAATCCTTTGGATTTGGCGTAGAATTTAATATTAATATTTTTCAGAAAAACGTGACGTGGTGACTTTTCGAAGTATCGGAATACGAAAAATTGTCCCTGTGCTTAAATACGCACCACGCCATGATGACGCACGAACCTCAGCACTAATCACATGGGAGTGAGTGGTCAGTTTCACGCTCCGACCGCACAAACTTCATGGAAAAACCCATTGGTATCAACTGCACAGGAAGATGGGCGGGCCCCAGAGCATATCTAGAACTGGTGGCCTTGCAGGGAATCGAATCCCGGTCTTCCAGTCCGTACCAGTGGTTTATGTCATGCTCGAAATATCGGGAGCACACAGCATTTGTATTGCAGCTGAAACAATTTGATATTCTCGAAACTTCTTGACAATGTGAATTCATTCGGGATTCCTGCTCTTGAATCATTCCGCATACATAAAAGTCGTGACAAAACTACACTACGGAATTACTTATGCATGTATATCCGCCGGCAAGGAAGGGTGGTAAGCCAGGCATCTACCACACCCCATGGACTTTTTGAAAAAGAAATAAAAGTCGATGAAAGAAGGAAACACAGCAAATATTAGAATTACTTTAAAAAATCTATTCTTATATTCTGAATCTCTTTGACGATCACTAAAAATAAACTGAAACGACTTAGATGTACGTTTATAAGAAAATATCCCGACGGCATCTCCATATACTGACAATCCTGTATGAGTCTGATGTTCGATAATTTGCGAACATTTGAACCTAAATACAAATAGCATTTAATAGTGACTTAATCTGCAATGAATACATCATCTCGAAACATAAGGATTTCTGTGAAGTTGCTATGAAAAACCAGATCCTACCCACTCCTTTATTAATTTTAATAATTCGTTGGCACTTCCATTTATAACATAATAAATATTCGTCGAATTCTCCAACTTCGAACGTAACCTCTCCATTTTTACTGAATGACCTTTATCCTACAACATAATGGTTAATGTTGGCCTAATCTGCTAGTTATTCTCGAAAACATTTATTCTTTTTTCTAATTTCTTCAATAGAATTATTCAGTACGCAGTACTTCAGCAACAGTTTTTTAAATGGTATATTTAGTACATATCCATCTTACCTTTACGTCTGTGACTTCAACGGCAATGTCGTCTTGGGGATTCGCACATTCGAGGAGAATTTTCACGTGTTCAGTTCATGTCAACACATAAATAATACACAAATAACACGATGTTCTTTTTCTGTTTCACTTTTCCATATGTTATATTTCGTACCCGAGACTCTCGAAAACCGAAATTGTTGAGGGCGAATGATTTTGCTTATTAGCTGCTTAACTTTTTTAGGATCAGGCCATTTTGCCCGCCCACACGATTTTTAGGCGTAATTACAATTAAATCAAAATGGCGTACTGCCGTTTACCCTGAAGTTAAGAGAATAATTTAAGCCAAAATATGTTCTCCGTGGACGGTTTAATGTTATGGTTGTGACATATACTCAGTACATGTTATCATAGTTCAGAGTTCAGTACAATGAAGATTTATATAAAGAGTCTGTAGCGGAAACGCCTCAGAACAACATCGGAAATAAAGAATAAGTAAAATGAAAATTAAAAAGCGGAAATGGTATATACCAATCACATTTTACTGTGTCTGGAATTTTAAATTTGGCGGTATATATAAAAATACAAAGGTCACGTGATACAGATGCGCTCACAGTATGTCAAAGTAGTTGTTCAGTAACGGAAAATGGTAATTAGACGAAACGTTTCTTAAACTTTCACACAAGTCAATTTTTTGGGGATCAAAGATTATAAATATGTCTATATTACAAATCGCTGTCATGTAAATGGTCTGCACCTGATGCGAGGGAAACACCAATGCTATGAGAAAGTTCTGAATCAAAATAGGTTAGCTATGCGAAGAATTGACTTATAATTTGGTAAGTACATATATCTGTATCCCGCGGAATAAATGTTCTTCTCGAGTTGCTAATAGCCTTACTTACTTATGGAGCTGAGCCCTTCTTGAGGAGAAGCCAAATCTGCAGCTACTCAAGAATTTCCCAGCATTTTATGGAACCCGAAGGTTCATTACCGTGTTCACAAGAGCCCCCCACTGGTCCCTATTCTGAGCCAGATCAATCCAATCCATCTCTCTAAAATCCATTTTAATATAGCCCACCCACCTACGCCTTGCTGTTCGCATTGGTATCATTTCTTCCTTCTGGCTTTCCCACCAATATCCTATATGCATTCCTTTTTGCCCCCATGAATGAATGTATGAAGGGTAGGCCTTCTCGGCCCTTGCACCGTGACCTACAGTGGTCTATTGTGCTTTTTCGCCCCCATTCGTGCTACATGCCATGCTTACCTCATCCTCCTTGACTTGATCATTCTAATTATATTTTGACAAGAGTACAAGTTATGAAGCTCCTCATTATGGAGATTTTTCCAACCTTCTGTCACTTCATCCCTCTTTGGTCCAAATATTCTCGACACCCTCAGTCTATGTTCCTCCCTTAATGTCAGAGACCAAGTTTCACACCCATACAGAACCACTGGCAAAAGTTTTGTATATTCTAATTTTTATTTTTTTTGGACAGTAGACGATAAGACGAAAGGTTCTGGACTGAATGGCAGCAAGCATTATTCGAGTTCAATCTCCTCTTAATTTCCTCCTCAATCAGGTTTTGATTTATTATCATCATTTCCAAATATCTGAACTGTGCCACATTTTCAAAACATCGTTTTCTATCATTATGTAATGATTTTGCCCTGCATTTTGGTGATGAGACAGCAACATATACTAAGTTTACTTCTAGACCAACCTCCTTACTTGTGTCAATTAAAAGATTTTTCTTATTTCTTTATGGTATCTATATTATCACCAAGTAGATTCACATCATCGGCATAGACCAACAGCTGAGGTGTCCTGTTTAATTTCAGTCCCACCATTGCTAATAGCCTACTCAATATTTATGCTACCTCTTGAGAAACCCAAAGGTTCTTTATTATATTCACAGGAACTCCACTGCCAATCCATTCCACACCCGCCCAATATATTCCTTTAGGATGCAATGACACTGGTGATTTACCCAAAACAGATGAATTGTATTTCCAAGTGTCCTCACACATGACAAGTTAAACTCCTAATGAGATTTCAGATTCTCATGGGATTGAATATTAAGTTAATTCTGTAATGTGACACCATGTAGTTTGGTAGATAGGTACAAACATCTCTGAGACACCTTTAGGGTCATATAGTAACTACTAGGTGTCAAATTCTTGAACATTTCAATTTCAGTACAATTTGTATTCAGAAAGATTTGTCAGAGTTGGCAGGAGCAAAAGATGTAGGAAATCTCACACTGCATAATGTTGATCTTGCCCCTCTTGACCATAGGACCTGCCATTAACCCAGGCTGCCAGGTGCTCCTTTCTACACCCATATCAAAGTTTTGTGACACAGTAGACAGTGCAATTAAATAACCTCTTTAAACTTTATTTTGTACAAATTGCACTGCACAAAATATTTTAAACATTCTGAGAGTGCTATTTACAAATAAATCACAATGTATATTAAAACTATAAACTATATACAATAATCAGTTCCTAATAAGGCAATTAATAGTCAAATATCCCATCCCTTGTTCAGTTCTGGAAGCCACCAAATAGAAGCTGCAGGAACCATTTACTCAAAACAGTGCAGAGATGTTTGTCATAAAGATTACCAAATGCTACAATAAATACAATTGATTACTTCATTAAATGCACACGTAAAAACAAAACTATATGATGCAAATAGTCCTGATGTGTCTACTTTAACATGTTAGATACCTGTCAATTGAGAGACTCAAGTAAGACAAAATAAACAGTACAAATTATTGGATTAAAAGAATATGTGATAATGAGGAGCTGGATCAGTGGGCCTTTCTCTACTTTCTTTACTTTCAGGCCAATTTAACTTTCTGTGTCCACAACCTTATGATAAGAAGAATTGCGGCTTCTTTCTGACAAAGTTACAAATATTCAGACTGTCACAATTTCTTTAATCAGATGTAAAAGTTGTTGAGGTATGGACATATGATTAGATAACCTGACAGTGACTATGAAAATTCTGAAAGTATGAGAAAAGTTAGAGGATCAAACTGAGATGGCTGGAAGATGGAGGGGAATGATAAAAAAGAAAATAATAATAATAAAAAAAAAAAACGCATAAATGAGTCAAGGTTCACGGAGAACCACACAACTATGGAGTGAGTAGGTAAGTAAAAGTTAACTGGTGTTCAGAAATTCATTTAGATGCATGGACATTTTGAAAATGGATATTCTGTTCATGCCCAATGCAGCTCTCATATGGGTCTAATATCTTGAACTGTACTGTATCTGTCCAACTTGGAATTTGCAATTATAGTTGACCAGCCAAGGTGAAAAGAGCAGGGGTGTAAGACTCAACATATTTGTTAACCATCATGCTCTGGCTGCTTTACTCCTGGGGAAACAGTTACTGCTACCCACCAGACAGGAGGGTAGATAGGTCCCGGACGTAGTCTGAATATGGTGGGGAGGAGAAAAATCTCTGCACCAGGCTAGAGCTGATCCCTGTCATGAGTCATTGGCTCACTGTAAGATTCAAGACACAATTTAATTCAGCCATTTCTATTCTTTAAGTTCACATGTTTTGTTTCCTGATACCAACTAGAATAACTCTGGAGGCACTCACTGCCACATCCGAGACCTAGTTCAGGATATTAATAATCGGGATGGTGAGAAAGGCAATGACGACAATCTACATTTCAAACAAATCGTACTTTCTGACATTATGTCAGAGTCCTCATACTATTGTCTATTGCCGTAGGAAACTGATCACTGGACCATACAAACTCACTCACTCACACACACTCACACAAATGCTCCTTTTTAGCCACTTTCTGGGAATGATTCTGGTACTTACGTCAACAATGACAAGATATTTGAGGTACAGTGTAATGTAAAAACAGTAAAAATTACAGACATTTCAAGGGCAGTTACATCCTCCAAAAAGACTGGCAACTTTTACCATTTTAACATAGTGTAACACCTATAAGAATCTATAATAAATATTTGCCTGTTTTTTTTCTTAAGGAAACATCTTGGTTCAAAGGGAACACCAAGAACATACTGTAACCTCAAGAGAAGTCTTGGGAGGCAATACTTTTGATGCTACAGCAGTTCAACTGAACCCTAGAAATTACACGAAAAGAAGTGGATATTTCTATTAAAATTTTATGGCTTATATACAGAATGATTATTCCAGAACAGCAGGTCTTAAACTCTTCTAATTTGAGGCTCCCTTGACAAGAATAACAAACTTTGAGATCTCCACCCACTACTTATAAAACGACTTAAAATGTTGTTTATCAATTTTGGAAGCTAATTATTAATTAATCTTAATCATATCATTAAGATTCATTAATAATTAGTGCTTATTCTGTTAAACTGCATGTCTGTAATTCAGCACGGCTTTATAATCAAAATTAATTCGGCATCTTCGTTACTGGCCCATTTTTCGGAATCTCTAGAAAGAAAATATGTTCACTGCCAGCTGGGAAGCCCGCTTCTCACTTTGTGAAACACTCTTCTAGAGCATGGAAACAAATTTGGATATAATGAAGTTATCCTAATTCTTGCATTTAAGCATTATAAAATTAAAGAATACAAACGACACATGATGGTGAGCAATGCAATAGCTTGACGTAAATAACACACCTGAGGATGGCACAGTGATGCCGAAACATGTAGTGAAGCGACCTGTGAAATTGAGTGCACTACAAGACGGCCAATATACATATCATGGGCTAGGAGAGTGGTCAGCGTCGCCCTCTGCTTGTTTTACCCTTTCTGCAAAGTTCCTGGTACCCCCTGGATAGGAAGATGGACATGATAGCAAAGAATCCCTGCTTAAAATAAAATGACTTCTCAGTCAGTTACTTCACTGGCTGAGCTATCCTGGCTCATTTCTAATACGTATGAAAATTAAATTTGGTTAATAAATTTTACTACAGGACATTATTATTAAATTTCATTAAATATGGTATATTTTATGTCAGCTGGCTATCTTCTTTGCATAAGCCATGACAGTTTGGTCAGTAAGGTCACTGGCTTTACGAGTATGTGAGACAGTGTTCACATGCTGAGACAGACAGGATTTCTTTCTGCATTACCACATGAAGACCAGCTCCTGGGCTCATCCAGTTTCCTCCATGGGTAATACAGCTATACAATGAAAATAACTCAATCAATGCAAAGGAGGAGAACACTTGGAACATAACTTCTGATTCTACACACCTTCATGATGTCAAGATAAGGCACAGGAACAACTTTAAACTTGAACCAGAACAAAAGAAGACGTACATATTCAGCCAACTGTATGTAAAAGCCATCACTGGGTATTACAAATTCTACAGCCTTGGAAGTTCAGTTAGATATGTTTTCCTGAAATTGTATATCAAAATTTCCTTACACTGTGAATGAAGGAAATGATATATCACACCAAAATCATGAGAGATGTACCTCAAAATAATTTTATATAGATTCTTATAAGGTGATGAATGCATGGTTAACTCATTGCTGTGTACCAAGTGCCATAACTTTCATGCTGGGATCAGAACACCATGGAAAACCTGCATAAAGGTTCATGTTGATTTCTATAAGAATGGATATTACATGAACATCATGACAATTCTGTCATTCCTAATTAGCAAAACCAAACCCATCAGGTTTCTCCATTAAATGATGTCCCATGGTTTGTCTGGCATTCATACGTGCATCACACGTGGTGTACTGAAACAGAAATATTAAAAATGCCCTATAATAATGTTATAAATTGCTTTAAAGGTAAAGAGTAAGTAAAAGTAAAGATATTCCTGTAACAGTCTGTGGAGGCCCACTGGGTTGTGAGACATTGAGGCTCCCACATTTTCTAGACAATCAGCTCACAGATGGCGGTGAGGTTGTCAGTCTCACACGCTGGCTTCCCTTTACCCCAATGAATATTCCTCATTTCTGTTAGAGGTTGAGTCAACCCCAGGGCCATAGTGCGGCTGGAACGATTAGGTGAACTGAAAAATCCAATGACCTCATTGGGAATTGAACCTGTGACCTTTTGGCTTGTAGCATAGTGCCTCAACCAACTACACTATCGTGTGCCTCTTAAAAATTAAAGAGAAGGGGTAAAATTTGAAACCAGAATTTTATGTAAGCTCTGAAAGTAAAAAGCCTGGAAAAAACGTTGAGAAGTCTTATTAAGATGTTCCAAATCTAATAGTGATTTCCCGGATCTGGTCTTCCCAGGTTTTCATTGCTGTTCCTCTTTCTCTTCTTCCCCTTGGAGCACATGACTGTGCTAGTTCCGTCAATAATTTATTATACAATATCAAATATGGAAAATATACTTAATTGCTGTCTTATGTCTTGACTGTAAATTCCTTCAGATCTTCTATGTCCTGTTACGGGTTTATTTTTTTTTATTGCTAGTGGGGTGGGGCTAAGTCCCTTGTACTGCGGCCACTTCTGGCCTATTGTACCAGCCCCAGATGACAGATGAGGGTGACTGGCAGGGGAAATTGAAGTACTCGGAGAAAACCTGCCCCAGCGCCACTTTGTCCACCACAAATCCCACTTCACTAGACCCGGGATCGAACCCGGGCTGCCGCGGTGGGAAGCCAGTGACTTACCACTTGATCTATGGCGCGGCCCCTGTTAGGGGTTACACAGATCTCATCCCTGCTGCTTGTTTGTTGTTGCTGGTTTGTGAATTTGTGAATTGATTTTAAAATGATCTCTATCCTAGTTTTTCAGAATAGCATTCGACCGACATAACACAAATATAGAAAATACAGTGCAGATATGAATCCTCTGATACACTACAGATATCACAGTGCATATGGCTGGAAATTATTTTCCCCTGTATTTTATTAAATGTTCATAATATTTAACATGGAACCTATAGATCTTAATGAGATAATTTTATTTTTATTACAAACCATTTTTTTAACAAATTGATCAGAAGTTTGATTTTAGATACATGTAAGGGTCAGGTTACAAATGACTGATGTGTACAAAAATTAAATTTATCTCACAACATTTAGTGTGACCCCCCCCCCAACATACCAAATTTGTCAAAATTTACACATAGTTTTTGAGATGAAACATGCAGATGGAAAGACCTAATGTCCCCATGTGTCCAATTTACATACCTTATGTAAAGAGTCCATTAGAGGTACTTGAACATGTATTCCTTTAGTTGCTAGGCTGCTGTACAAATGGCACATACAGAATTATAAAAGTTGTTTCTCCCAGTTCTAAGGCTGATCAACTCTGCTCATCTGATTTATATTCTGGAGGTGCTCAGTGAAAGTCTCGAATATGACACTGACTCTCCTGAGGGAGGAGGGGTTTCTTGCAGTTTTCTCTGTCTCGCCATGCAAATACTGGGATAAAACCACAAACTAGGCCATAACTGTTTCCTTCCTTATCATATCCAACTGTTCACTATTCAATGCTATAGAGTCTGGGATACTGATGGACCCATTAAATAAAACACAAATATGCTCTGCTGACCAGTAACATACCTTCGTCCCCATATCCAATTGAGCAGAACAGTGGAGGGACTCTGGACATCTCGAGCTGCCACAAGAAAAAAATGAGAAATACAAACAGGTACGAAAAGACTCGACAGGGACTCTTAAAATATTTTAAAGGCATCATTCATTTAGCAAATTTAATAAAAACCATTACTTCCACTATGCACTTTAATCAACACATTTGACCATTTCCATCCTGTATGTTCTGGCCAAATTCTGCCAATTTCAGGTGTGTTTAACCAAGTTTAAAAGCTATTAAAGTTTAACATTTCATATTAATGGAGCTATGATAGCTATGAGTTGGATGGACCAAGGAATAGGGGTTTGATTCCTAGCAGAGGCAAGAGATTTTTCTCTACTCCAGTGTCCAAACTGGCTCTGAACCTAACCCAGGCTCCTACACAATGGATACCGGGTGCTAGTTCCTTGGGTGTAAAGTAGCAGGGTCATGAAGCTGACCAGTTACATCCATCTAGTACCAAAGTTAAGAATGGTGAAGCTATACCTCAATTTCCCTGTATGTCTTTATGGCACTGAATAATCTCATGCCTAAACTATTGTGATGTACAGGCCTGTTGCTAAGTGGTGACTCTGTAAACAATGACCGTTTCTGGGCAACAGCTTGGTAAACATGTTCCTGCAGCAACGAATACACACACAACACTAGAGTGACTGTGTAAGATTTGAGGCTTTCACGGCGGTGACTATGAAGAAAGCAGTCTTCTGGGATTTGGCACCGTGTATATGTGGTGTTAACCGACGTTTCGGAGGAACGGGTTTACCGGTTCTCACGGTCTCTTCGCTTTGCAGATTTCTTATATTTTTTCTTCTACCCTGAAGATGGAGGCGATACGTTCCTCCGAAACGTCGGTTAACACCACATATACACGGTGCCAAATCCCAGAAGACTGCTTTCTTCACTAGAGTGACTGTTGCAAACACAGTGTTTTCTATGTGGTCTGTGCCATGATGTTATAATGTGGGCAGCTGGAATAATGAGTTCAGTTGTGAGTAGTACTAGCCAGCGTGTGCAATGACATGAGCATAGAAGCTCAAGAATCTACACCATTGGGAGCTATTACCAAGCAGAGATTAGGGAAGACTATAGAAGGCTGAGGCTTAGTGTGTGCTGCAGTGATTTGTGAAGTGTGTAGATAAGCGACAGCACTGTAACTGCTTGTACTTCTGAGTCAAATAGTCAATAAATCCATTCACCAATTCAAACCCCGTCTACAGTCACACACATACATGTGATACTATGTTTTCTTTGATTCCCTTCTCCTCTAGTTGCTGTGGAAGTCAGGGTATAGAGAGGGATAACAGTATGACAAGAAAATCAGAGAATCACCTGACTGGTATCAATCTACGAGAACCACGACAAATTTATTTGAATGTAGCTCAGATATGAAATGCATAACTTTTAACAGCTTTTAAATTTAGATAAAAACCTTGGAAGATGGCAGAACTGTGTCAAACCATGCAGGGTGAAAACAAATGTGTGGTATCAGATGGTTTTCATTAAACCAACTTATGAATACAGTGATACCACACTAATTTGCACACCTGGATTTGTTTCACATTATAACCTTGATGATCACATTGCCACGATCAGCAATTGCAAACTTCTACGTGTAGCACTAGCATAGATGATGGCAGATATACGTGGGCCTCATGTCGAACATCAAGGCCATTTTAAAAGACTATAAAGTCAAAGCATTCTAGATCTAGAAAATTGGCTGCGAGAAAGTAGACCTACTGTTTACTTTTGTTTTAGTTTTAGTAGTGTATTTTCTGTCTGTTAAAACGAGCATTTTTATGATACTGACTTTCACTAATGTGGATATGGGCTCAGTCTGAATAAGTCTCAATTACTCTGAATTAGTGAGGTCTTACTGCATTAAAAAATTTAATAAAACTTAAGAGTAATTTTCTTCAAAATTTCAAGAAAACATGTCCTAATGTGAGAAAAGTGTACAAATAAATCATCCTCATTACTTACCTTGACTGTGATTTGAAACCGTAACATTATATAAAATTTGATTTGTTTCATTCTGGTCTGTCACACTAACAATTATAAATACAAACCACTCTGTCCAATGTGACATATAAGTTCTTACTACGTTAAAACTTATCTCCCTTACATGTTTCGGTCCTTACGGGCCATCTTCAGAGGGAACATCATTACAAACTGGAAACAACCATCACAATAGGTGTTTTGATTTAAAATACATACACTTGTATCTTATAATGTACAGTATGCATAAAGTCGAATGTTTCACAATCACAGCAGCTTCCTGGTGTTGTAGAGTTTTTAAAAGTTTCTAGATGTTATTTAAAAAACCTTTATTGTCAATAGTTAAAATTTTTTAAACCATGTAGGTTTGTGTCCGTACTCCTATCGTCCTTGTATGGGGCAGATTTTGTGCCGCCTGTCTATCTTGAAAACAACACAGCAAGCCACGAACAAACTCTGGACGACATCAAGAACCTCCTCATCAAGATAGACAAGCGGCACAGAATCTGCCCCATACAAGAAGGACGATAGGAGTACGGACACGAACCTACATGGTTTAAAAAATTTTAACTATTGACAATAAAGGTTTTTTAAATAACATCTAGAAACTTTTAAAAACTCTACAACACCAGGAAGCTGCTGTGATTGTGAAATGTTTGACTTTATGCGTACTGTGCATTATAGGATATAAGTGTATGTATTTTAAATCAAAACACCTACTGTGATGGTAGTTTCCAGTTTGTAATGATGTTCCCTCTGAAGATGGCCCGAAAGGACCGAAACATGTAAGGGAGATAAGTTTTAACATAGTAAAAACTTATATGTCACATTGGATGGAGTGGTTTGTATTTACAATTATATAAAATAACTGTATGAAATCTAATTAATAATAATTCTTTCTTACTGTACTGTGGGGATAACTCAACATTTCTTTTTATATTTAATGGAACAAGTGGTGAAAATCAATCAGTTTTGTCCTTTCATTCTCTTTTCCAATTATGGTTCAGAAAACATTTGTTGTTAATATAGTTTTCAAGCATCTTGTGGCTAATGTTACAAATGCAACAATTTCTTTTTGGAAAGCACAGTTTTATTATTGTCTATACAATTTAAAGCAATCAATTTATGACAAATCAACTACTGGAGTTATGTAGGATCAAAAGCGATATGGAGGAGGTGAATGAAGCAGGTGGTTGAAAGCCTGTGTCAGTGCAGAATTACATGTCAGAACAATGTCTACCTGTGACTGTATCCAGGAACTCAATAATTACAATCTACCAACATGTCTCATTTAAACAAACCATAAGGTGATCGGAATCTCCTGGGATATGATGCTGCAGAGGGCAGTAGAGGTTTACAAACATTTTGGAGGAATACGTCTTCTCGTTACTCTCAGAAGTTAGACTGTGGTATTCTTGGTAATGACACTATGTAGTCTGGTAGGTGATTACCACTGTTTCAGAAAAACCTTCTGCTTCCATCTTCAGTACAGTTCTCTGCTGACTCTCTAACTCTGAAGAGGGAGGCAGTTATCTTCCTCCAAAACGTCAAATAAATATCACTAAAATATAATATAAAAATAAAATATAACTAAAATATCACAGGCCATAAGATACTTACAAAGGGTATAACTGGCATCGACGACTATGCCGCTCCCCCTCGGATGCAACATTCTCATCTGCTCACTGTGGCGCTGCTCTCGCTCGTCTTGCAATGTCACATCTCTGTGGTATCCAACACTATGCAGCTGTGATAACCTACAGCAGCAGGTGTTTGTAAGGAGGAATACATGAGCTGATTGCTATAGTGGTACCACAGACATAACTAACTACATGAGGAGAGGCTTCACCTACAGTTCTTTCCCTCAAGAAAGTCACACTGCTACATTCAAGCAGATGATACATCAGAGGTTTCCAATGGGTGGGGATGAGCCACCCTGGGGAAGGAGAAACATGGGATAAACTGGGGAAGATATATGGTATAACTGAACTGGTGATAATTCTCAAAATGTCACAACATTTGTAAACCCCAGTCAAGTATCAATTGACAAAAAACATACTCCATGGCCTGTAGTCCTCAAGCGAACTATACCGACCGAGTGGCCGCTGCTTGTCACTGAAGTTAGTGCCAACTTAGGCCGCACCATAGCTCAAGCGGTTAGTCGCTGGCTTCCAACCGCGGCGGCCCAGGTTCGATCCCAGGTCTGGTCAAGTGGGATTTGTGGTAGAGAAAGTGGCACTGGGGTGGGTTTTCTTTGAGTACTTTGGTTTCCCCTGCCAGTCTTCATTCCATCAAATTCTCCATCATCATAATCACCTTGGCAGGCTACAATAGGC
This sequence comes from Cryptotermes secundus, assembly GCF_002891405.2. Classification (NCBI taxonomy): domain Eukaryota; kingdom Metazoa; phylum Arthropoda; class Insecta; order Blattodea; family Kalotermitidae; genus Cryptotermes; species Cryptotermes secundus. Next base: position 1,043,307 of record NW_019722431.1, on the reverse strand, counting down.
CAATCAGTGGCCACCATGATGAGTGGACCCAGTTGGACTCTACCCCCCACTAAGCGAATTAAAAAAAAATTAATTAGTGCCAACTTTTGTGGATAGAGGGTGTCATGTGGTCAGCGCAACGGCCTTAATTTCCGTTTTCTAGATCAGAGCCACTATTTCCTTGAAATTGCTCCTCAATTATCCTCATGAGGCCGAGCGGACCCACTACTTCTCAGAAAATCTGGTAGCGCCAGGAATCGAACCAGGAACCTCTGGATCTGTAGCCAGGAACTCTGACCACTAGACCACAGAGGCGGTCAAGTATTAACTGACAAAATCCTAAAATGTGTTCATTTTAAAAATGAAAAACTTTTTTGTATGTACATACAATGCTAAGAAGGGGAGGAAGATGAAATTTTTGCTAAACTGAGGGGTGCCATTATACTATAAGTTCTGGAAACCAGTGTATTGCACTACGTAGGGCCATGATGACAGCACCAAGAGGTATGCAAAGGAGTTTCACCACAGCAAGGCAAACCTTAGGCTAGTTTTATACATATCTCTTTCTGATGAGTACCATTTGGCAAAACATATTCAAGTTTGTGGTACGTATAACCACATCTTCAAAACACACAGGAAATAAAGCTACAGAGATGTAGGAATGTTTATGAAACTTTACTTCTAAGTACACACAGGATATCTGTTACGAGAATCACACACTGATGCTAATATTATCAGTGCCACTAACTTGAAGGTTTAATTTCATGAAATACATTACATGAGATTTCTTAGTTTACTACTGGGAGTAACTATGAAGCCTACAGGATATCTGCCCATTATGGTGACATCAACTACTTCAGTAACAGTCAAACATTACTGGATACAAGCATAAAAATTGTACTTGTTGGACAACAGATGTAGTGCACATACAGAGAGAGCAGGCTGGCATAGCATCAATGTTCTGGACCCATATTTGATAGGTACTTAGTTCAAATCTTGGCTGGGACACCAGCCACATCAACTGTGGTTTGTATGGTTTTCTTTAATCATGCCCGACAAATTCCAGGACAATACCTGACTTTGGCCAAAACTTCTTGCTTCAAGTCCTCATTCATCCACCTGATGCTATGCAGACTAGCCACTAACAGTATTGTAAAATAAACCATACAAAAAATCAATGAACAGCACAATTTTGTTATTACTTGTATTCTGTGACATTTATTTTGAAATCTTTGATTTGGTTTTACGTAGGTATTTTGAGCATATAACATCTAAGAGAAATATCTAAGGGTTAAAGTATATTAAAAATTAAATAAACTGACTGTAAACCATAAAATAACTGATGCTACATAATAAGTATTGAAGTAACTAAGAACAATGATCAAGTGCGTGCAAGATTTCTGTACTCACTTATTAGCGAGAATCTGTAAGTCCTCCTGCGGTTCCTGCATTGCGGCACTCACCGACGGTGGTAAAGACACTGCAGCTGCTATGTGTTGAGGTACCTGCTCTCTTGACTGCGACTGGTCTGCAGTTTTATCAGGTGAAGATGTAACTGAAGTCCTGATTCTAGCTCGGAGTTCTTCATTCATACGCAGTGCGTTGGAAAGTCGTAATTGCAGCGAATCACGTTCTTCCAACAACTACCAAAGTTAACAAAATATCGTCTTTAAATTACTATTTCTGAAGTCGGTATTTCTGTTTGTCTGGACTCTGTCTATCAACAACACAATGAAGAGTCGTACCTTCTGGGATATAATGCCATGCAGTCTGTTGAAACTCAAGTTGGTTGACTTGCATGGGACTACACGGTGTTATATCCCAGAAGATAGAGCTCTTCATAACCACTGCTGTAGGAACCTCAGATCTACAAGAACATAATGTTTTAGAAGGTGGAACTCTTCTTGTCCTCAAGTTAGGGGCAGCTACTCAGACGGGTCCTTTGCGAATAGTTAATCCCAATCACAAGATCCCATTCTAAGGCACCCAACTGAGTACGTATACCCTTACCTAAGGACAGGAGCAGACACAGGTCCACAACATTGTGTTCTCATTTTAGAATACTGAATCATGTATGAAGATCTGAAAAATGGTAATACTAAGTGTACAGCACAATTGTCAGAAGACTTTAGAACCGGCTGTTACTTAAAAACTGAAGTGGCTTTCAAATTAATATTTTAAAGGCAGAATTTACAAACTTTTTTATGCATATCAACATGTCATAAAGCAGCAGGGGCATGAAGCTGACCACTCACCTCCATCAAGTGCCAAGATTAATAAAATGTACAGATATACATCTCCTCCCCAGTATGTCTTCATGGTCTGGTGCGTAATTAATTGAGAACAGAGAAAACCTTACCTTACCAGCATATTATAATCATATGCCACCTCCATGATTGACACAGTTTATACTAGCCAGTTCCCTTCCTTAGCAATGATTAAGCAATTTTCTTTAGCAATGCTTGTGCACAGCTGGAAATAAAAATTTCCACATCAGTAATATACCTCCATGTTAACCTTTATCATCTCGGAGTTGGTGATTTTAAATCCGCCTGTACTATGGGGAGGGGCTGGATTTTAGCTGAACGGTAACAAAACAAACTTAGTGGCTGTAGTCCAAAACGAACTATACCGACCAAACGACTGCCGCTTGTCGGCGAAATTAGCGCGAACTTTAGTGGACAGAGGGTGTTGCGCGGTCACTGCAACAGATCCCCAGGGCCGTTAATCTCGGTTTTCTAGACCGGAGCCACGATTTCCTTGAAACAGCTCCTCAATTATCCTCATGAGACTGAGTGAAACCTATTCCAGACCCACTACTTCTCAGAAAATCTGGTGGCGCCAGGAATCTAACCCGGACCTCTGGATCTGTAGCCAGGAACTCTGACCACTAGACCATAGGGGCTGTCTAGCTGAAGGGTGATATGTGAAAAAATGCAACACTCAACCAGTTGGACTGTGCAAGTGCACCACTGCAACAATACAAGGCATGGCTGCCAAAGGTTAAGTGGGTCCCCTGTCACCACAGCACAGCACATTCTTGGGTTACAGACAGAAGAGAGGGTCTTCAGATATGGAGGACAGCTGCAAATATATTGACNTGCCACAGTGTCAGTTGTTACGTGAAGCCAATATAAATACATATATTACCAGCAAAGGATGCCGCTCATCGTATGAAATATTACACTTCGCAGCTGCAGTCCAGCGAGGTCTCAGGAATCGTTGGGAATATCGCTGGACCAGCGGCTTCGGAGATATAATTGTAAGATGGTATTGGAGGATTCAAAGTTGTAACACCCGCCTTCCGTTTGAATGATCGAATGAGAAGCGATGAAGACATATCTGCGAGGGTGGGAGAATTAATGTCCCCAAACTCAAGGATATAGTCCGAGCTTCAAAAGGAGGACTTCTAGTTTGGTGATTCCGACGGATAGACGTGTTCTGCATATAATATATTAAACCAGTAAGCAATTGTAATGTGTGCAGTCGCATTATCATTACCCTTTGTCTCATAATCCAAGACCCGTAAACGATCCTGAGGAAGACTTTCATTGCCACCGGAACCCAATCAACAGCAGAAGATAAAGGGCGTAAGAGCGGTTGCAGGTTGTTGGGCACTAGAGAAGAGAGTGAATACTTTAGCTTACTTTTCTACTTTAATATATTTTAGAACAANGGCGCCACCACACACTACTACTACTAGTACTTCTACTTCTACTACTACTACTACTACTACTAATAAAAAACAATAACAATAAAATTTTTTGAAAATATTTAACAGTACTCAGACGTTCAAAAATGTCTCTTGTCTTACAATTTGAATTAATGTTAAAAATCAGCTCAATTATGTGGTTACGGAGGGTGCCAGAGAAATATACCATGGGCGCCACGTTGGACAGGGCTGATTAAGAGGGATCTTTGAGAGATACTTGTAATATGTGAGGGTGAGAATGGATTCAAATGGCACAGGACAGGAACCAATGGTAGTCTTATGTGCAAACAGTATTGAACATTTGGGTGCCATAAAAAATGGGGAATATACTGACCAGCTGGGAAACTACACCACTAAGTTATTTATGTCCCAGTATGGCTATGTTAGAATCCTCACCTGCATTAGTTCCAATGTCAGTTCATCACAGCGAACATCTCGCTGATGCAGCATGTACAGTGCCAGATCTAGTTCCCCCTGTTGTGCATCAGAAGAACTACTATCTTTCCGTCCTCTCCTCTCTGGACTGTCTTGCACTGAAGGTTTAATCTCATCTGTTAAAGAGCTAGAAAATGAATCGTGTGGTTGGTTTGGCAAGACTGAGAGATCCTGCTCTTCTTTGCTTCTTGTAGTCATCAGCTCATCCTTCAACTGCTTTAGCTGTAGCTCACGATCTTCAAGAAGTGTTCGTAATTCAGTTAATTGTCTCGCTTCTTCGTCAAGAGTTTGCTGGAGTTCACTGATCCTGGCATCCTTCTCAGACAACTGAACTTGTAAGTTGTAAATATCATGGTCTTTCTGCCCCAGAAGTTCTTCAAATTTCTGTTCCTTCTCTGATAGCATAATTTTTAAATTATCCATGTCTTTATCCCTAATACTGTATAGTTCCTCAATTTCCTTTTCTTTCTGAGTAAGTCTGGTCTTGAGACTTTCAATATCCTTGTCTCTTGCACTCAGAAGGTCTAAGGACTCATTCACTCTCTGGTTCTCCTTGGTCCTTTGCTCGAGCTCCAAGACAACTGCTTCCTTCTCTGCAAGATAAACTTTAAGCTTTCCAATTTCTTTTTCCTTTGCATTCAGAGCTTCCAGAACATGACATCGAATCATTTCATCATTGTGGTCCCTTAATTCTTGACATTCTTTCAGGAGGATGCTGTGATGATTCTGTTGTTTATGCAACTCCTCTGTGCACAGTTCTAGCTCCTTTCTGCAATGTTCTAACTTGCTGTTCCATTCCTGTTCACCTTGGGCTTGTTCAAGTTTCTGGTTCTCAATCAACTGGCGCAACTTTTCTATCTCTTCGGTCTTGCCTTGTAACTCCATTTCCAGTTCTGAAATCCTCATCTGCTGCTTATGCAATAACTCAGATGTGTCAGTTAACCCCAGAGAGTTACTTTCCATTTGTGATATGAGATGAGCTAACTCACGTTCTAGGCCACACTTCTGTTCGTTTTCAAAACTTAATGCTTTCTCTTGCATGGTCAAATGTTCCTTTATATTGCTGTATTCCTGTTCTAGAGTCTTATGTTTCTGAGTTAAATCTGCCAAGTTTGTACTGAGTTGCTGTAACTCTTCAGCCAATAGATCACGTTCTTTCAGTACATTTCTGTAATATTCTTCAATTTTAATCTTCTCATCACAAACATCTTCTATTTTCTTTGTGTACTCAAACTGAACCGCCTCATATTTTTTTTCAGTTGCAACTACATACTGCTCTGACTCTGTACACATGCGGTCATATTCCGTTTTCAGAGCATGGTAAGCATTCTGAAAGTTGTTTTTCTCTTCCATGAGCCTGTCACATTCTTGTTTTAATTCCTCCACAGTCTTGTACTCTGTCACTACATCTGAATGTTCCTTTACATTACTACCTTCTTCTGAACAAAACTGCATTTCAGTGTCTGTTTGTGACTTTCTCTGCTGTATTTTCTGCAACTCCACTTCTGCAGCCAACCTCAAGTTCCTTTGCTCTTCTATAAGTCTCTGAAGATTTTCATTATCTGCTGACAAAGCTGCCAGCTGCTCCTGAAGTTCATTATTTGTTGACTCGGTATCCATGAAACTTCTACTATTGGAAGTGAAGGCATGCTTATCCCATGAGAAGAAAGATTCTCTTTCACTGTGGTTCCCCTGTGTACTAGATTCTGTTACAGATTTATTTTCTTCCATCAGTTCCCCTATTCTCCATTCTAGTGACTGCACTTCATTGCTCAGATCTCTATTCCTTTGTTTCCACATCTCGATATCAATGTCCTGCCTTTCTTTCATCTCCACTAATCTATCATTGGCACACGTCAGCATGTCAATGTGACTCTCCAGTCTTTCCTTCTCGCCACAAGCAGAATCCTTTTCATTTCGCACTTCCTCAAGTTCTTTCTCCAAATTATCGATATGGATTTTAAGTTCTTCTTCAATGGCTTGATCAAGATCGCCAAAATTCTTATCGCCACTTTTCTTTGCCAATTCTATGTTCTCCTTCAACAAACTGTCATTTTTTAGTTTCAAGTCCTTTAACTTCTTCAGCATTTTCCCGCTGCGAACTTGTGCAGCGTGCAGTTCTTCACTGAGTTTCTCCTTTTCGGCTATAACATCCTTGATGTGGTTCTCTAAGGTAACGATGCGATCGTTTAACACATCTGAAGGTTCTGAATACAAGACAGTCTCATGCTGTTTCCGTATGTGTTCTTCTTCGAGCCGTGCTTCGTCGGAACCCCACCCCCACCCTTCCTCTTCACCCTCTATGCCCATATCCCAGTTTGATGAGCTGAGGTTCAAAACTGTCTCTGGTGCCACATCCTGTGGGGCCACAGCCACCGAACTGTCCTGAGCCACAGAAGGTTCAATCTTACGCAAGTTCTGTGATATGTTCATTTGCTGCCATGGTGTGCTGACTTCAGTACTACCCTTGACTAGAGCATTATGTTCAAATATCAGGACTGTATCACCAGATGTTGGAGGTATTTTAGATGCAAGCTCTGTGATCTTCAGTAAAGCTTCATCTCTTTCTGACTGTATTAACTGCAATTCTTCTTCCAATTCCTTTATCCGATCTTCAGTTCCAAAGGAGTCTGACTGCTCCTGTACAGTTTGCTGCAATGTTACTGATTTATGCCCGTGATCAGGGTCCTCCAATGCTGTGCTCATATTCTGAACATGTTCCTCTGCAACTCTGACAATGTCTGCAACCGTATGTTGTGCCTTTACCTTCAGTAGCTCCTTAAACAGTTCCTTGTTCTGTTTCTCCAGAGCTGATAGCTTTAACCTGGATTCTTGCGTTGCGGACTCTACCTGTGAGGGGAACTGAACTTCTGTTTCAGCCAATGTCATCTGCAATTGCTGAATATAATTATTTTTATTCATAGCCTCCTGTTGGAGAATATTTACTTGTTTCGTGAGTTCCTCAACTCTATGATGATAGCTCTTGAGCTCAGACCGGAGTTGTCCAAGCTCTGTACTTGAAGCAGCCACAGCTGTGCTCAGGTCTGAAATCTGTACCTCCTTAATGTGTATTATTTCCAGCAATTTTATGTTGGAATCTTCCAAGTGTGATACTTTGGCTTGTAAATATGGATGATCATCATGTTCGTCATCTGGAACATTTTTGAACTGTAACTGCAGTAAACGAGTCTGATAACTTTTAATTTCATTAACTTTCTGTGTTAGAACTGACTTTAAATGACCCAGTTCTGCAGTTAAACTAGCAACTTGTTCTTCAGAATCCACTCTACTAACATTAGAGTCTGTTTCAGTTGGGGACTGCATAACTTCAAGCATGTGCTGATATCGCTTCAGTTCAGCCTCTTGAAACTGAAGAACTTCTTGTAGTTCACAATGTACCTTCTCTTTCTCTGAAGAAGCACTTTCAAATGATAACACTGCTCCCTCAAGTTCTTTTTCTAGTAAAGCAATTCTTTCATTCAGCTTGTTCTTTATCTCTTCCTTCTCTGAAGTTGCTGTATCAACTGCAGAAGTCATCACCTTCAGTTCTTCTTCTAACAGATGTATCTTCACATTCATATCGCTGGCAGCACGTTCTTTCTCTTCATATCCTGACATTTTCTCTTGCAGTTCTGTTTCAAGCATCTGGACTCGTTCTTCAAGTTCTTTTCTTGCCACTTCTTTCTCTGAAATGGTAGTTTCAAATATAAATAATTTTTCTTGAAGCTCTTTCTTGAGATCTGAAATTGCTTGCTTGTGAACCTCCAGTATGTGGCTAAGCCTCTCAACCTCATCTTCTAACCTCACCTTCACATCGTTCAGTTTCTCGTACTGTTCGATCAGAGTTCTTTTTTCCAACTCTGCATGTTCTAATTGTACATTCACATTTCTTAAGTCTGTTTCCAGATTTTCTGCATGTTGCTGCACCTCCTGAACTTTCTCTTTCATTCGATGCTCGAGTTCTGTTATGGCACGTTTTAATTCTGCCTGCAATGCCTCAGCTTTTTCTGATGCCTGCACAAATGAATATTCAAAAGGTGACAGTCTCTCCAGTTCTTTCTGCAACTCTTTCACGGTACTCTCTATATTCATAATCTCCTTCTGTAGGCCCCCATTTTCTTTGGTCAGTTCAGCAATCCTCAGTGTTAATTCTTCATTCTCCACACTTAGAACCTCGAGCTTCCTCTTCAGGCTTTCTTCACTTCCAATAAGAACTGTCAGGCGCTGTTCCAGCATCTCCTCACTCTCAACCACCTCCTCTTTCACTCGGTCAGACTCCTGCAGCCTAATGCTTAAAGCCTCCACTTTGCTCTCAAGTGACTGACATCTTTCCTCGGCAAACGCTAACCCTTCTTCCAAGTGCTCAACTCTCTCTGTAGCTTTCGAAAGTTCCTGTTCCAAGGATTCGACCACAGCTTCACGTTCTTGCAATTTTGCTTCAACTGCTGATAATGACTGTTTATTTAGTTCAAATGATGACATCAACTGTTCTTCAAATTCTGCTAATCTCTGGTCCCTAATCCTAACCTGTTCCTCAAGCTCGCTAGCTTTTGCTATAGAATCACTGGAACTCAACACCTGTTGCAAAAGCTCATTTTTCTCTGCCTTTAGTTTTTCCAGTTCTTCTGTTTGTTTCAATAACTCTGCTTTAAGCTCTTTAATTTTGTCTTGTAGCAATGAACTCTTCTTTTCCTCCTGTTGTTCTTTTGCTTTTCTTTCTTCCGTTAATCTAATGTTATCTTTTTCCAGCAACATAATGCGATCAGCGCTGTTTCTTAATTCCATCTGAATTGTATTGATCTCATGTTCTAGCTCTGATACCTTATTGGTCATTGCCTCATAGGTGTCTTTCATTAAATTCATTTCATCTAACTTAAATCCTGATAACTTCAATTCTCTTTCAAGACTTACAATTTTCTCAGTTGCCTTTGCCAGTTCGTCACCAATCAATTCAGTCCTTGACCGTTCCTCGTTCACTTCCTTTGTTAATATAGCGATTGTGTTCACCTGTTGCTCCAAGTCTGTCTTATCAGCTTGACGTTTCAAAAGCTCCTCGTTCTCGGCAGTCAGCTCCGAAATCAACTTCTCTTTAGCTTGTACCACTGCTTCATACTGCTGTAACTTCTGCTCATGTCCTTTTAGGGCAACAGCCTTGGCTTTCAAATTAGCAATAAACTTTTTATTCTTTTCAATAAGCTCTGTTACTCTCCCTTCAACTTGTTTCAGTTTATCTGTTTTTTCTTCAACCTCAGATTGTTTTAATACAAGTTCTTGTTTCAGGTTGCTTAACTCTTCTTCGCAGGATTTCAGATTTGATACTGCTGACTGAAACTGTAGTTCCACTTCCTTGAACTTTTCAGTTTGTGTCTCGAGTCTCGCGATAACTTGAACTTTATCTGAGAGCTCTGTTGTAAGTGACTCAATTTGCTGCCTATATTTCTGGCATTCTTCAACAAGCTGATGGTTCAACTGATCTTTTTCTGCAAGGGTCACTGACATTTCATCTAACTGTGCACGGAACTGAAGAAAGACATTTTTCTCAACAGTTGACAGGTGTTGCTGGAGATATGCAAACTCATGGCTCTGTTTCTGTAAAGTTTCACTGAGTTCCGTAATGTCAGTTTCTTTGTCTTTTAAGATGATCTCCTGTTGCATCAAAGCCGATGTCATATCTAGTAATTCCCTCTCTTTGTTTGCTAGTGTCAATTTCAGCTCTGACAGTCTTAACTCGTATTGTTTTTCTACATTGTTAAGCTTCTCATGTACATCTTTAAGAGTCATTTCCCTCGCTTCCAAAGTCTGGCCATTCTGTTCTATCAAACCCTGCAGAGAGGATATTCTTTCATCTCGACCAGTTATGGCATTACTTTGCTCTTTCAATTTAGATGCTAGATCATTAGCAACCTCTCTTTGCTTAGTGAGTTCTTCATTTAACACCGAATTCTCACTTTTAATCTCTTTGAAACGTTCTTCTAATTCCATCTTCTCATTGCCCAAATCTTGCAGGCGCTTCTCCACTTCTGTGCATCTTGTTTTCCACTCTTCAAGGTCACCCGCCATTTCACTAAGTTCTTTTACTATCTCTGCTATCCTATCATCTCTGTCATTGTAGTCTCCACTGAGATGCTCCAACTTTTTAATTATTTCATTCTGCATTTCTAACTCCTCATCACGTGAGTCTATCTTGCATTTTAAGTTCATGATTATTTCCTTCTGCTCTTCTATTACCTTATTTGTACTGAGAAGTTCAACCTTTAACTGCTGTAAAGATTTATTCATAGTCTCGGTTTCTCCAGTGTCAGCTGGCAACTGTTTTTCCTCCTCTTGTCCTTCCACAAGTTCCACACTCTGGAACAATTTCTTTGTGTCAGAATTATTCTCCCTATTTCTAGCAATGGGATGTTCAGCTGCAAGTCCTTGTCTCTCATGTGACATCATTTCTACCTCCTCTATAAGTTCTGCCTTTTCTTTTATGAGGGTGTCAATTTGCTCTTCCAAATCCACTGTTTTCATCTCCAGTGACACTTTCTGGTTCTCCAGATCCTGTAGAGATGATCTCAGACTTTCTATTTCAGTTTCTAAACTAGAAACTTTCTCCTTTTCAAAATGGATAACTGTAAAAACACACAAAAATGAAATTAGGGTGTTGCATATTATATTTATTTGTTTATGGTTTACTTAATAGTGGTCCACAGCACTGTGCCATGATCAAGAGGGCAGACATGTTCTAAGATGTTCCACCAGAATTCTGCAGTGGATATGAGCCACACTGCCCCAGGACAGACCAGATCAGTGGATGTTCAACAACCCACTGAAGCCGAGGAGCTGAGAAATAACACATATAACAGATCAGCATACTGAACCAGGCTAGTCACCCATGGACAGAGAGCAGCTTGTTGGGCTTCCAGATACTACAGGCTGCTCTCCAGCTGACTTGGCACTCTTGGGAAGATACAGCAGTGACATCCTTTGTTCAATTTGGCAACTAACAAATGTATATATAATTAATGGAGAACTGTGGTAGTAACTGTGTTGGTCGCCAGACCCCACCGCAGGGCTTGTCACTTCAAACAATGGGCCCAGCCTACAAAGTGAGGTAGGATTTGAAGTTCTTATAGCGTTGGGTATGAACAGTTCTGCATGCGATGCTGTGCAGTCTGTTGAAAGTCAACCGATATTTAGGAGGAACATGTCACCTCCATCTTCAGGGTCAAGGAATGAGCCAAGCAAGAAACCAGCATGAAAGCAGGTGGCTATGCCTGCTACCTGCTTTCATGTTGGTTCCTTGCTTGGCTTATTCTCTGAGCCCAATGGAGGTGACAGACTACATGGCATTATATCCCAGAAGACAGAACGTTTTATAAAAGGGGGTGTCCAGCATTTCAGATGGCAGCAAGTCAAAGGTTCATGAGGGTCAATACATACTGTCAAGGGGAGGATGATCTGTGAATAATGAATTGGAAAGGATTTGAAAGGAAGCAGTTGTGACATAATTTGAAGAACTATCCCAGGATTTACTTGGAAAGAATGGGGAAAACCTAGAAAAATTTAGGTCAGGATATCTGGTTTCTGGACCAAGATTTGAACCCAGGAACTTCTGAATATGGAACAGGAGTGCTACCTATCTGACCATGATTTTCAGTGGGATTTAACAAATTCCATATCTGAGCAACAACCCACAGCACAAAGTTCATAACAAGTTTGAAGAAAACGAAGTCATTCAATTTTCACGAGGGAAACATACACTCACCTTGCATGTTATCCAGCTTCTCTGCTTCAAGCAATGCTATCATATGCACATGACTGTCAAGATCCTGACTCTGCTGTAAGACTCGTTCCTCGAGTTCCAGCACCCTTGTCCGCCAGTGTGCCTCTGAAACTGAATGTACACATCACACTGCGACTGCTGTTAGTGCAGCAATGATTGTAAATATACAGCTACAGAAACAAGAAAGAAAACATGCTAACTTCCCAGGCTTGAAGCTCTGATGAAAACTGAAAGTGATTCTCGAGGGATTAACCATGTTACTAGGCCATGCCATAGCTCAGGCAGTTAGTTGCTGGCTTCCCACTGTGGTGGCCTGTGTTTGAGCCCAGGGCAGGTCGTGTGGGATTTGTGGTGGACAAAGTGGCACTGGGGCGGTTTTTCTCTGAGTACCTCAGTTTCCCCTGCCAATTCTCATTCCACTGACTGCTCCACACTCATCATCTGTCATCTAGGGCTGGTACAATAGGCCAGTTAGTGACTGACATACCTAGTGGGCTCAGTCTCACCCCACCCCAAGAGAAGAAACCACATTACTTTAGAGCTGACATCTAAAGTTCCAAAGACCATCTGTTCTCATCATTTCTTGATAACGGGGACAGAGGTCTTTGAAATGTTGGGTTTTGACTCTTAACTGACACAGCTGATAGATCAAGAATATTTCGTTATTCTAATTTTCATCTGTGCCCTTCAAAATTAGAACTACTGTTATAAAAGGTGTTCAGACTTTTGCGGATTACAGACCAATCTACAAAAAAACAGGAGAGGATTTTTTATGTCACACCTGGAATAACTCAGTTGCAACTCAAAAAACTAAAATATAAACTGCAGAAGTTCAAAGTTTCATACTGTGTACAAGTATTCTCTGTTAAATGTGAGTTTGGAAATGTGATTTCATTTCAATGTGATCAACTAATTTAGACCAACTGTAATTAATTGTTCCAAACAGTGCAATGAAACTGTTTTATTAACTTCTTTTTGTTGTGACCACATTATCCTAGGTGTGTGACTTAATATGACACCAAACTTTTCAATTTATGAACATATTCAAGGTATATAGGACCTGAGTTTCTCACAGCAGTGGTTATGAAGAGTTATATCTTCTGGGATATAATACCGTGTAGTCCATTGGAAGTCTAACCAAAGTTGATGTTCATTGGACTTCATTGCATTATGTCCCAGAAGACAGAACTCTTCACAGTCACAGTAAATCATAAGCATGGTTCATGCTAAAATCAATAGTTAAATTACAAATTCTGACAGAAATATGTCATATTTACTGCAACAACAAAATCAAATCTCCACTTTTCTAACGACAAAAAGCTATATTAACATACTGAGAGATTCATCTGGATACTTCTGATGCCTCTGTGAGATCTGAGGTTCTCATGGCAGTGAATATTAAATTATTGGTCGTCAGGGACGTGATGCACAATAGTCCAGTAGACAGGTACCAAAGTTTTCAAGGAACATTCTGTCTTCATCTTCAGGATAAAAGACAAAGCCAGCAGGTTCTTCCAAAGCGTTGTTAAACATTTATCGAACAAGGCTGCATCACATTCCAGCAGGCCATAATTTTATATTTTCAATGCAGTGCCAGATTTAGCAACTGCCTGTGTGGCTTACAGTCACAGATCATCCAAAATGATAACAGTTGGTAGATGGTTCTCACAAATCTGGTACTGACAGAGAACAATTCAGGCTACATAAAGAAACTTTCCTTTTAAATACTGATTCATCACAGTCTGTAGTCCTCTTTAAAGCAAGGAATGCCATTTCACAAATGTAAGATGGCTGCCTGCTGGAATCATGGTAATAAATAAAACCATGACAGTGATGTAACAGAAGACAGCAATCCCAGTCCTTCAGCAAAGAGATGGCAAGTATTCTGGACAAAAGCAGCGGGCTACAAGGGGTCTAAGTCTGTAAAAATTCTGGTTAAGCAGAAGCAATCCCATAACCAAGGAATATAAATATGACTGGAAAGGAGACTGTATGACACGGAGGCAAGAACTGGCTCAATGGAAAGTATCATACAGAGATGTTGGCAGCACTTAACAAGCAGGAAACGTACACACATCTGATCCCTTCTGTTAAATTTTCTGAAAACATTAAAGCTAACGTAAAGTTGTTTTTTTCTTCTTTTTTTTTCTGTGGCGCTACAGCCCCAATTTGGGCCTAGGCCTACCTCCATGAAACTCTCCGTTTCACTTCGGTTTACTAGATCTTACACATTCGGTAGGACTCCTTGGGCGAGTGATCAGCTCGTTGCAAGGCCTCTACCTGTACACAAACACAGAAAAACTCACACAAACATCCATGCCGAGTGGGATTCGAACCCACGATCCCGGCTTCCGAGCGAGCAAAGACATTGCATGCCTTATACCACTCGGCTGCCGTGACTGGCGACGTAAAGTTGTACCTGTACTTAATTAATTATAACATGAAGACATATGGGGGAGTGGATGTATAGATCCACATGTTCTTGACCTCGTCACTAATTGGAGGTGAGTGGTCAGCTTCACACTCCTGCCAATTTTCAATCCCCCACCCCCAGACAGAGCCGCTGGTACCAATTGGGTAGGAGGCTGGCTGGGCTCCAGAACCACTCTGGACAACATGGAGAGGAGAAAAATCTTCACCCTACTGGGACCTGAACTCCAACCCCTTGGCCATACAGCCCGTTCTCTATACTGACTGAGTTATTCCAGCTCATGAAACACTAAAACTTATACAAAAATTGTATTGGACATAAAATCTGTGTTTCAATTTACTATAAAACTATTGTTTCAAACATTTTTTGCTTCAACAAATATTTACCAAGTTTAGGGTGAGTTATATGTGAAGCTCAGAAACACATTTAGGCTTCCATGTAAAGTGTCTGTTATTTTTATCGGATTTTAACTGAAACTGGAGTGTGTCAACAACTCTTAGCAAAACTCTTCCATACCAAATTTCATGAAAATACATTCAGCATTTCTCAAGTTGTTACATGAGACAAGACAGATGGGCAGGCATGGTGAAGATCATAGGCACACTTCTACAAATTTTTATTGCTAATTCATAAAGAATTAGAAGGGAGGATTAAACCCTTTTAATGTAGTCCCTTTTAAGGCTTATTTATTACTGAAAGCCAGTTCCAAACTTGCCGTGTATATAAAATAAAAACACTGTACAATGCATTATGTCCAATGTAGCAGTCTTGTAACAGAATCAAGAGAGTCCATCACTGGAGGGGAAGAGTGTGAGAACTCCCACTTGCGACATCCCTCTGTAGAAATTACATTCTTACCATTTCATCACTTTCAAACCCTTTGAACACCATGCATCCAACATCCACCAGCTGTAAGTTTCTTCACCTGCACTTGTTAATAACTACAGAGCAACCCACACAACTCAAGCCTTACTCACTACAGGGCATGCATAAGAGCAACCTGCAACTTACAGCCATCTGAACACTTCCCCTTCAGTACATGTACCAAGCCGAACGAAAAGGACAACGCTATGTTACATATGTATGAGAGGAACACACTGCTGAAGGTGTGTGGATCAGTAACTGAGCAAGGGGGTTGAAGAATCAACTGAGAATAGGGGGAATTATATAAAAGCTCTGATCTGGCAGCAGATGTTTATTGTAGTGATTGGTGCATATGATTATAATGGATCAAAGAAGGGAAGCTAAGAAAATTTTTAAATGAGGCAAAAGGCAAGAGAAGTCAGAGGGCAGGGGACAGACTAAAGTTAGTTATTGGTCCACCAGGTTGGGGGTTAAGCACGAGGCCAACATCATCATTTAAAAAAGAAAAATATGTTATGAAACATAACACTGGATTCTGGATTGATAATTTAAGGAAATGACTAAGGAAAAATCATGTGGACACTGAATTATGCCTTCAGAGAGCTGAAAGTGACTGCAACAAAAGGATAATATTAGAGAAGAACAGGCAGTTGCTGTAAAGGCACCCAAGGTTCTTAGAGGGCTATACAGCCAAGGAGTAAGTTAGAAACATGTACCAAACAGCAGATTCAATATATGAAACTGGTACATATATATACAAGTATTACAAGTACTTACTGTTCAAGGTACATTAAAGGTTTCAAAGCATTAGGCACTGTGAGGTTCAATGCCACTTGTTCATTCATACCACTGCAGATGTGTTTATAAACATTTAGCAAGGTAAATTTCACACATTTATAAACATTTAGCAAGGTAAATTTCACACATCTACTCTATTTATTTGCCGGTCACAGTAGCCGAGCAATTTAAGGCATGCACTGTCTTTGTTTGATTGGAAGCCGGGATCGTGGGTTCTGATCCCACAAAAGGCATGGATGTTTGGTGTGTGTATGCGTGTATTCTGTCCTACCGTTTCTAAATATGATTGTGAAACTGAGAAATCAGCCCTAATCTCCAAAAGTGGCAGTGAGAGGAGAAAGAAAAAAGTATTTTTTTATGGTTTGCTTAATGATGCTGTGAATAGCTCAGTATACACAGTGTTAAACAGTAAGACAGCTAATGAACAACAAATTGGAAAGAATGCTGAAGGAAGTGAGTGTGGCTGAATCTGAGACATTATCCTAGAATTTGTCTAGAGTGACGCAACTGCAAAAGAGTAGTGATATAAAATTGTAACACGCTTCAAACACAGCGATCTTGGTACACAAACTGAAGGAGAAATCACTGTTACCAAATGGCATATTAAAATCATGATCTCATACATCAATGATAATGCGCTACATGTATGCCACGTTAGAAAACTCACAACAGAAAAGCCAAAATATTTCTTTCCTTCCTCCAGTTGACATTCAAATGGAAAATGTTACATGTTTCCACCACAGTTAACCCATCTAACTGTAATTAACACGAGTGGAATTGTACACCCCCAACTGGAGCACACATATTTCCAGATATATTCTTTGACATTCATATACATCACTGCCTTTGATGTTCATTTATTGCAGATACACACTGATTGTTACAAAGCAAATCACCCAGTTTAGAATCACAAATTATTTTTTCTTTATAAAAATTGGGGTGGAGGTATCCTGTCCTTAATAACCACGCCATTAAGACTTGTGGGGGAGTGGATGCATAGCTACGTATTCTTAACCTTGGAACCGGATATAGGTGAGTGATCACCTTCATGCCCTGGCCATTTTACTTCTGGCATCCTTCAGATCGGAGGCTGGGTGGGTCCCAGAGCTGGCCTGGAGAAGAGAAAAATCTTTTGCCCCTGTTGGGGATTGAACCCTTATTCCTTGATCATCCAGCTTGTGGCCAATTCAAAATTCTTTATTGCATATCATTAAATATCAATATAAAGAATAATACAGGCCATATATCTTAATGTTTATATGGTAAAAAAGGACATGGTCCAAGAATTTATTTTTGTAAATATGAAAATTTATCACTGTAAAATGATTTGATATCAAAAGGGGTTTTACATTTTAGTGAACTGTGAAAAAGTGGTTGGTTTTATAAATTGTGATTACAGTGAAAAAATCTTTGCTCAGAGAGAAAACTCTCATCCTCATGTCAATTGTCAACATTTTTCGAAGCACTTGTCACAATCATTCTTGTACCTGCCTAATGACAACCATTTTGTGGATTACTAAACTATGCTGTTTGAAGCTCCAAGATCTTAGCACTGAAGTAACAAAAGAATGGGCAGAATGGTAGGAGCGGTGAAAGGTCATAGGAAGCATGAGGTCTCAAAGTGTTCCTTTGGAGTAAAATGCAAAATTGGCGTCTGATTTTACCAATTGACATGTACTGGATCATCATCATCATCATCATCATCATCATCATAATCCTCCTCCTCCTCCTCCTCATCATCATCATCATCATCACTGGCATGACAGCCCTTTGTCAGCCCTGGCCTTCCTCAGGATTGCTCGCCATTCTTCTCTATTCGATGCTACATTCCTCCAGTATGTACTGGATCAGCAACGGCTATATGTTACGACTACTTCTGAAGATTAAAATACTTTTCTTTTGGGTTATCTGTGGTAAATTACTTATGATGCAACATTTTCACGATGTCTTATCAATATATACCAGCACCACAACTAACCACAGCACAGTGGTGCAACAGAATGATAGAACCAGAATTTTGTTGTGAAATTTTACCTTTCAATTCATCAAAGTCTACCAGATGTAACTGTAGGTTACCTTTGTCCTCTTCTAGTTCAGCAACTCTGTTCTGAAGCTTCATAATCTCCTCACTGGCATCAGACATCTGGTAACAGAACAATCACATTTTCAGGTTTTACTGTAAGCAGTTATCACCTTTATCACTTTGTGGAAATGCTACTGTGTTGACGCTGTCAGTAACTCAGACTACACGGCACTGAATGATGGGATGATAAGTGAATAACAAACTGGAATGGAAGCAGTTCTCACATAATTTCAGGTATAGGTGACAACTCTCATTAGAGGTGCTGGACTGTGTTCCTGAAAATTGCTGCATATATAGAAAACATGTAGAGTGCGAAATACACAGAATGAACACTGAGCACAGTGGACGAGCAGGAAAAATGCAGTCAAAATGGTGGGGTGAGTTAGGGAAAACTGTCACCAAAATGCACTGTGCATGCGTGGCAACTTTTACTTTGGCTGCAGATATGATGAAGATCCTCTTGGCACTGAAACACAGCTGTGGATATGTGAAAATGTGTATAATGCGAGTCATCTGTACTATACTGCAATTTGTCTAGAAGAAAGCAGGAAAATGAAAAACATCTCATGATACACAGTCTCTGTGCTGAGATTTGAACCTGGAATCTCCAGAACACAAACCATTCAACTGTGAACACTCGGTGTGAAATCAGAGGAAGAAACAGAAAGGTAGGTACAAAAGGTAGAAAAAATGAGGGAAGAAATGGGTGAAAGAAACCAATCAATGGACAAAATGAATGAAGGAAGGAAAAGTAAGTCACAGTAACAGCTCACAACCTTTCCAACATACAGAACACTAATGCTTAGACTGATATTTTCATAGCATACCAAACTATGTATTGTTGTAAAGACATGTGTGTTAGAGTAAAGGTAAAGTTATCCCAGTACTTAATTCATTAAGCACCACACCACTAAGACATACAGAGAAGTGGATTAATAGCTCCATGCATTCTTTACCTCAGCACTGGTTGGAGGTGGACAGCTTAGTTCAGTACAGTGAAGGGCTACAGGGTTAGAGAGGCAGGGTTTGAATCCTGGTAGGGGCAAGAGATTTTTCTCTACACCAGAGTCCACATCGACTCTTGGTCCCACCCAGCCTCATATCCAATGGGTACCAAGGGCTCTTCCTCTGGGGGCTAATGTGGTTTGGGTGTGAAGGTGACCACTCGCCTGCATTTAGTGCTGAGTTCAAGAACAGTGAAGCTGTACCTCCCCTTCTCCACGAGCACTGTTTTGACTATAGAATGACCTGACTGATGAATGGGGCCTTGGAACGTATCCCATTTGTACATTGTGGGTCAAGTGTAATGAGATTCCGATGCCACCATAACTGAGCTCTGTGACACTGTGAAGTCTTGTAGGTTGATACTGATGTTCTGGAGGAACATGCTGTCTCCATCTTCAGTACAGAAGAGAATGGGGTGAGGAACTGGCTCAGAGATACATGGTGGTAGCAACAGAGGTGGTCAATGATGTCCACAGGAGGGGATAATTAACCTGTTCCAGACAAATGGGAACAAGCAGACAGGAGAATGGTCTGTTTCAGGGCCTAAGTATTTTTTCTGTTAAAGGGGGGAAGGTGGAATTGTGAGTACAGACAGCTGAACTGATTCCACATCTTATACGCTTCAACGCTATGTTCCTCTGAAAAGTTGGTATCTGCCTACAAGAGAACACGGTGTCACAATCCAAGAGATCTCAATTTTAAAACTCGGCACTGTGAAAACCTCAGAACGTGCACCATTTCTTACCTTCCTTAGTTCGTCTAGCTGTTTATTGAGGTTCTTCACTTTGGTCTTCTGTTGAGCTTTCAATTTCATGATTTGCTTATTGGCATCATCGAGCTGGCGAGTCAGGTCCTCTACCCTTGTATGGTCTTGCTCTTCCGGAGGCCTCTCCTGCAGTCCCTTCAACTGTTCCTGAACTTTCACCACCTTCTCCTGCAGTCCAGCGTTTCTAGTACTCAAGTCAAACCGAATAGATTCCAGACTCTTAACACTGTCTTCCAAGTGATGCAACCTGCAACATATTGTAACATGTACAGAATTGCTTACAGACTTACTTTCCCCAAGTCCCAATGAGTTGGCTCCACTGGTAACACTTGACACTTTGTAGAGGGGCTTGTTTAAATCTAAGTCAGGACACCAACTATTCTGTCTGTTTTTGTAGTTTTTCTCAGTCCCTCTATGTGGGATAGTACCTCAAATTATGCCACAACTGCTGCCTTCCATAGCCTTCCCCATTCATTATTCGCTGATCATCTTACCATTCAAAGCTCTACAGTTGTAAATACAGACACCATCATTAAATAAATCATAAAATATAATGCATGACTGATAAGGCCAATTGCACATCTCACAAGTGGTGACTGATGAGTATGAAATGTTGGTGGGATAATAACTGGCAGGGGAAAAGGTTCCTGCTTCACACCCAATCCTTTTCCAATTTGATGACATGCAATTGAGACAATACCACCTCTGTGGTCTAGTGGTCAGAGTTCCTTGCTACAGTTCCAGAGGTCCAGGTTCGATTCCTGATGCTACCAGATTTTCTGAGAAGTAGTTGATCTGAAACAGGGTCCACTCAGCCTTGCAAGGACAACTGAGGAGCTATTTCAAGGAAACAGCGGTTCCAGTCTAGAAAACCGAAATTAACAGCTGTGGGGATTTGATGCACTGACCATGCAATACCCTCTCTCTGCTAAGGTTGGCACTAACTTCACTGACAAGTGGCGATTGCATGGTCGGTATAGTTCACTTGCAGACTAGAACCACAGTTTTTTGTTTGTTTTGTTTTGCAATTGAGACAATGTCAATAAGGAGAAACTATGAATCCATCAACCTTTCATTCTTACCTATGATCCTTAGCTGCTAACTCCTCTTTTAGTCTTTCATTCTCTTCTTTCATTTTTCCTTCTTGTGTTACAAAGTTACTTTGCATTTTTCTCATCTCTTCTCGTGTCTCTTCCAGATTATCTAACGTTATCTTGTTTCTCCTTGAGAAGTCTTCTGACATCAGTGTAATTGCTTTGGTTCGTGCATCGATCACAGAATCCTTTTCACGAAAATTTTCTTGCAAGTCGAGGATGGTTGTCTCCAATTCTGCAATTCTGTTGTTTAGCTCAGTAATCTTGTTGTCTCTATTTGCAGTCTGTGTGGAAATTTCTTCTGGTGTTTGTCCTGAAGATTCAACCGAACTGTTTACCTGCAAGGAAAAATTCAGTTATACTCGTATATTGTATATTGAGAGATTCAAAGTTTTGAAGTTCTCATGGTAATGACTGGGGTGTAACATACCGGTCCAAGTTTGTCAACATTCATCCATAAGAAAGGTAAACTTCTACCAGACTGTTCAGTGTTACATCCTTGAAGAAGGCACTCATCAGTACAACTGAAGTTACACTGTATGGTTAAAACACAAGCATTAACCTTGAATGGCCTCAAAGAGGAATTTAAAATCCTCTGGTACTATAGGCTAGTAGCCAACTTCTAACCTGAGGGTACTGACACTCAGAAAAATGCAATATTCAGCCAGCTGGACTGCTCATGTGTTATCACAATGCATGGTCAGTACATGGTAAACATATAATCTGACATATTAAATTCATATATGGTAAAACCCAGATTATCCAACCTAAAGTGAACTAAAGGGCAGTTGACTTAACCAAAAATGTTGGATAGTAAGAATAACATTAAAAACATGACACAAATATCAACACAACTTGGTTCATAACAGTATTGTAAAATAACAGAATGTAAATAATATTTAGCTGGTAAGAACAACATAAAAAGTGTAAAACTAAACTTTCATACATACACAGTAATTTCTAGATTCTCTCCATTACATCACTGACAGCTTTTTGTGGGCGCTTGAGTCATGTCGGATAATACAGAATGTCAGATAACCAAAGGTCGCAAAATTGGGGTTCTACTGTAACACATTACGAATACATCTACTAGTTGTCCTAATAATACCGCAATTCAGCAGATCTAAATCAAAAGTTTTGGTAGAATGGTTCCTGGGAGGACAATAGAATTTTTTACTAGCTAAGTGACTATTTCCCAAGAACCCCGTGTCTTGGAGTTCACCAATTAAACACTGCAGGGCTGTAACTTACATTTTCTTTCATTTCTTGGAGTTCTGTTAGTTTGGCAGGCGACTGGTGGTGCTGAAGCCCTTTCTGCAGTTCCTGTATCGTCACATCCCTCTCATCCAACTGGGTCTTCAGATGCTGAACCATTTCTTCAATTCCCTTCTTACTCTCATTTATTTCCTTACCACGCTGTTCGAATTTCAACCTGCAAAGAAAGGCTTAAGATAAGGTTTCAAGCCTGTTAAACTTCTGCTGAATCCAGTAGCAAGTCTTCATGAATACTACAGTAGTGGTACTTTACTTTCTACTATATTATAAATTAGGGGGCACATGGTAGCGTAGTTGTTGAGGCACGATGCTACAAGCTGGAAGGTTGCAGGATCGAATCCCGATGAGGTGGATTTTTTCAATTGACCTAATCCTTCCAGCTGCACTATGGCCCTGGGGTCGACTCAGTCTCTAACAGAAATGAGTACAAGGAATCTTCCTGGGGGTAAAGGGCGGTTGGCGCATAAGGCTGACAAACTTACTGCCATCCATGAGCCGACTGTCTAGAAAATGTGGGAGCCTCCACATCTCACAACCCTATGGGCCTCCACGGCCTGTTACAGGGATACCTTTACTTTACTTTACTTTACTTCTATGTTATAAATTAATATTTAATCTCAGGCTATACGTTATTAGATAATGAGAGAAGTGTGGATGTTTGACAAGTAATACAAGATCTTTAACAGAGTGCTGAATAACTGACCATGGAAGGCAAAGAACTGAACACCTGGAAAGGAAGAGATACAATACATAAACTTGCTTGGAATGATCAGCCACAAAGAATGACGATATTCCACAAGGATTACAGATATTTAATTAAGTGATAAAATGATAAGAAATGTCGTTGCATCTGAAGCGCCTCAAGTATACATCATATTATGAAGTTGCATAGCTCTCTACTTAAAATTATAGTTGGAGATGCACTATCCTCCAGAGGAGAGAAGACTGCAATTACCAAGGCTTGCCAGCATATACAGAACAAGCTGAACACATCAGTATGAATTCTGGATAACTCTTACCCATGCCAGTGGAACACTGAAGTCCAGTGTGTCCCTAAAGGAACAGTACAGTGGTCAAAGTCGATCACTTCTACCAACCACTTGCCTCCTTCCTCTCTGTTCACAGATGATATGTTGGTTTTGATTAATATTATTAGTAAAACTGTCTGTAACAGGCAGTGGAGGCCCACAGGTATGTGAGATGTCAAGGCTCCCACATTTTCTAGACAACCGGCTCACAGATGGCAGTGCGGCTGTCAGCCTTACACACCGGCCAGCCATTACCACCAGGAAAATTCCTTGTACTCATTTCTGTTAAGAGGCTGAGTTGACCCCAAGCTCATAGTGCGGCTGGAAGAATTAGGTCTATTGAAAAATCCAATGACTTCATTGGGAATCAAACCCATGACTTTATGTCTTATAGCATAGTGTCTCAACCAACTATGCTACAAATTATTTGTACATATAAATTTAGCTGCCATTTTAACACTGGTTATGTATGTATACATACGGTTTTAATTAAAATTATTTCATCACCAACATCAGATTGGTGCTGACAAGCTTATGAGGTACAATTAATTACTTGTAGAGTACTATCTTGTGCAACGTGAAGCCACGCAGTCTGACAGGAGTTCACCAATGATATGGAGGAACACAGTGCGTCCATCTTCAGAGTTGATAAATAAGCCAAATAAGTATTCAGCAATAGGAAGATGGGAAGCAACACTGATTAACTTCTACCACATTATGTGATGGTGCATCCCTAAAGATAGTACTCTTTACATTCACAGCTGTTAGAACCTCAAATCAATTGCCTGTACCTGTTTTCTTCTAATTTCTTACGTAGAAGAACCAGATTCCCTTTTGGCACCTTCTCTGTGCTTTTCCTCACAGGAGTTGACACTTCCTCCTTATGGCTTCCCTTCTTTGGTGTCTCAAGGTCCTCCACTTGTTCTGGTGAGTCCTGTTTCTGTACCACAGACTTGCGTTTGGACGCTTTTGAACGTGACTTGATGTCCGAGAGTTTTGTGGCATATTGCTGTCAGTGTAACACAGGACCCCATTCAAGTACATGTACAAACATTACACATCTGATTTCTAAGGTTTCTTACTCTAAGAAGTGGGCTTCAGTTAATGCTGTACATTTCATCATATAATTCATTCACATATTCTCATCTTTGTAGGAAATGTAATGATAAGAAATGGCTTATTTTATGACACAATCTAGGCCATACAGTATCAGGACATAGAATGACTGATGCACTGGAAAGGATCTGAAAAGAAGCAGTCGTGGTCCGATCAAGGTACTATCTTGACATCTATATATGGAAGCAAAACATGAAAAACCTCAATCAGGATAGCCAGTGTCACAGCCAAGATTCAAACCAAGCACTCCAAAAAGACAAGTCTAAAGTGGTACTGCTACATGAACCTGTCTGGTTCCCAAGAAACTTGAATGAATGGTTTTTGTGAGGCGGTAAGAACATGGTTGGTCAAGGAAAACATATTTGTCTGGTCTATCTATGGTTACATTCTGTTTAAATTATAAATGTACTGGTATGTGGCTGAGAATTGGGTTTCCTCAGGCATTAATTCAACTGCTGCATAACAAATGTGCTGATGCATGCCCTACTTAAGGGACATTCCCACGGTTGATAATTTGACGCTGTTTCACTGCCAGTACCTCATGTCACTTAGCTTAGATATTTCACCCTAATGCATCCTCCACAAGGAATGGAAATGTACACAAACAATAGCATTTGCTTGGCTGGTCTAAGGTTCCACAGCTATGACACAGTTTCTTCTGATGTCATGGGAATGGAAAGGTTTATATCACTAGGTCTGTCCTGCAGCTGGAAAAGGTATGTTCAACTGCTACTTACAAATATGATGCTAATATACACCTTCCTGTGACAGTGCAACAGAATGAACAGGGTGCAAAGAAGAATACTTTAACCTACGACTGAGGAAAGAACAAAAAGCTGGAGAAAACAGCCTAATAAGGAGCTTATTTGTTGCGCAGCACTTTCTATTCTCTTTGTGAATTTTTCAACTGATGTTGGATTGATGACTAGCTTGTTGATTGTCTTTTGGTTTCCAATTTTTAATATTGTGTTTATATGTTTTATATTACTGACATTTTTCTTTCGGTCTCCTGTATTTTTTATTATTATGCTTCTTATAAAGGTTGCTATATTATAGTGATAAACCACTGTGTAAATTTTATGTTACTTTGACATGTGATGTATTCGTTATTATTTCTTGACATGTCCAACTGTATTCACTTCAGTTATGGACAAAAATATAGTTGAAAGTTGAAAGTCATAATTTGTACTCTTCACCGAATATCACTAGGATAATGGAACAAAGGAGAATAAGATGGGTGGGGTATGTAGAATTCTTGTGACAGATAAAAAGTGCACACAAAATTTTAGTCACAAAACCTGAAGAAAAGGACGAGCTGCGTGAAATACAGTATTTCTATTTTGTTTATTTAGTTTGGTATTCATTTTTCCTTTTAACATAAGAACACATCTTTCGGTTCACAAGAGGGAGAGAATTTCTTAACTAGCTGGGTGCGGAGTATGTTCCATGGAGCTCAGTAATACAAGTATGGGATGAACTACTTTTCATGCTGTCATCTTCTGGGTTACGACAATGAATCAATGTTTTGGAGGAACATATTGCTTGTATCTTCAGGGAAGACACTGGTACCTGTCTACCAGACTAAAGTGTCACAGCCCAGAACAACACAATATGAACTTTCACTTTCATATACAAAAATATTTGTATTTACCTCAACCTCTTTTTCTTTGTTCATCAATTTCTCTTCATTTTGCTTTAACAGCTCTTTCAATTCTGCTATTTTCTCTTGCTGTTGCTGAAACTGATCTTTCATATCTCCTTCCTCTTGATATGAGGGAGGGGGCTCCTCCCCTGTATCACCTCCAGGACTCCAAGACATCTTTTATTCTGAAATAGAACAAAATTTTGAAGGTGACAGCCATGGTTATTCAAGGAGAAGGAAGGTTACTTCAGTTATCAATTCACAAGGCTTGTATTTTTGAGATAATTGTTTGGCAAATGAGAAATTATTTTACTAAGATTTTATGGCTTCCTCATGCCTTTCTGGAAATTTTTTCCAAATTCACCATACATTACATTCCTCCACTTTCCTTCAAAGTAAGACAACTTTTTCAATTCCCTGACATCCTTATACAACCATACAAACGCAACTACAATTGGTCATACCCCAGTTTGGTCAAGCGTGACTATAGACAAAACTGGAATGTAAAACAGGTTTAGCACCAAAAACTACTCAGCGGTCTAGTAATATTTACTATTGGCAGTCAACATAAATTAACAATACCACGTCTATATTTTCGTCCCAATGCCATAACTTATTAAGAACATAAAAGAGTTTTGTATGCAGTTAAATGAAATCTTTACCATCAAGTCCCAGTAAACGAAATCCTCTCATGAGACCAAGATAAAAATAAAACATGAGCTCTGGAATTAGTTTAATCTATGACATGAAAACAAAACTTTTTTCTTGTATTTACCTAATTATTATGGTACACTTTGGCAGTCATGTGTAGACATATGGAGGCTGATCATCTCACCAATTCTAAGCTAGTTAATTTCGGCTGGACTTCCATATAGTGCCGTTAAATTGCACTTTCGAAACTGTAATTACTTCGTTCGTAGCATATTTTCGTAGAAAATGTCTTATAAATCTGAAAACTATGACTAAATCAAACGTAAGTTTCATCCATATATATTTTAGCACATTTACGACATAAAAAAAAAAGTACTCCGACGGCGGAAGTTGTTGGTGAGAAATTGCACTATAATCTATACACAGATAACTTGCAAGCAGAAGTATTAATGGATTTACTTTTAAAAAGCATAAAGAGAGGAGATAATATAAAGTTCCGTAGTTCTCTACTGAAACATAAATAATCACTCCATACATAGATAAATAAAGATAATTAAAATTTATCATGTCAAAATACATATCAGTAAATTGGTTATCATAATTTTCATACGATTTCACACACACACACACACACACACACAGGAACTAACAGTAGCAGCTGTTCACATGTATACCAACTTGAGAATGAAATCTGGAGCATCGACTTAAGAATTTATTATTTTTTTACAAACGGAAATATGGAAAGAAACTGACACCATGAACGGCAGAAAAGTTTACGAGGTATCAATTTAGTGAGTTTAAGGGCAGGTTTCATTGTTTATATATATATATATATTACGATGTAGCGCTCTGGGAGTCCACCTAACCTCTTACAGAGAGGCTATCGGGTGCTCTTTCTTTCCGGGAGTAAAGTGGCAGGGGCGAGAAGCTGACCATTCACCACTAGTTCCACTTCTCCTTATGCATTCATGACTTGTTGCCTAACTAAGCATGGGGTAGCTTTGCTTTCCTTTTTATGCCAAACGTAATTGTGGACTTAGTATATCGCATCTTGTTTCATTACATGGCCAGCTTCAGTGTAGGAAGACCCCATTCTATCCAAGACTGCTTTTCCTGGTTTATTTATTTATTTTATTTATAAAATACATTTCTTTGATCCGACAGTCACCCCGTAGGGCTGGATATAAAAATTGTCATATATCATGTCAGAGACAAACAGTCACATGGAATAAAATATGGATACACATTAA